>NW_018022220.1:3613-7886 GCF_002006095.1 Pseudomyrmex gracilis
CGAGTGTCGCAATTTCGTTCCTTCCCCTCCTCCTGAACCCTGGAGCCGACCGAGCTGTCCGGCAGGCGGAAGGCCGGGCGAAGCCGANAGAAAATCGGCTCCGTTACACCGTCATCACAGGTGATATATTTGTAATAGCGCACTAATTAAGGGATTAATACCGCACATGTATATATACAATTCTTAGCATGTTGTATCACTGCTCACGCATGCGAAGCGTTACAGCGGATCTATATAACAATAGCGATATAAGTACTTCAGCTAGACAACTACAATAATCTTTTAATGTTCCTTTTATATTAATATTTTTATATTATTAATTTCTTACTAGTTTCTTTTAACATTTTTTAAATGTTTTTAAATATTCTTTTCTCACGGCAAAATTTGCGCATAAAGACCGCGGACGCTGGCCTGAGCGAGCGAACGGTCGCGGCAGAGATGAGGCACGCGCAGAGATAAGGCACGCCTCGCGACCGCAAGACCGTTGACCGCCAGGACCGTTGAACGACGGACCCGTGGGACAGTGCAGCATCAGCACTTCTTGTAGAGTATAAAAACGGCCGGAGCGACCGGCAGAAGCGTCATTCAGATTCAGAATCAAAGTCAGTAAAGTTTGCTCCGGAACTAAGAATATTTCTGCTACTTGGGCTTAGAATATTTCTCGCCGTTCGGATTTAGAGTTAAACTATTATGGTAAGAATTTTGTATTATTGACAAACTTCTTTAATTTAAGAACGGGTGTTTTCTTTTATAAATATATACATACATATATACATAAATATATGTATACGCATTTCTCGTTTTTTCCCTATTTCAATTAAATTATTTAGTTATTAGTTAGATTCTGGCTTCTCACGCGTCAGTCTTATCCTAAAGACAAGAGAGGTGCGTCACGAGCGCACGCTTGTCGTTTCCTTCCATTCTGTAGACAAGAAAGGTGCTCACGAGCGCACGCTTGACGTTTCCGTCCATTCTGTAGACAAGAAAGGTGCTCACAAGTGCACGCTTGTCATTTCCTTATTCTGTAGACAAGAAAAGTGCTCACGAGTGCACGCTTATCACCTCTTTTCAAGATACAGGAGTAAGAGAGGTGCGACTTGATTGCACGCTTATTCTGTGTATCTGTTCCCAGAAAACACACTATCCAGTTACTCTAGCCCGCCAGAGAAGACGTCGCACGCGTCGAGGAGGCAGAAACTATCAGTTGAGAAATTTATTAAGGAATTACGCGCGTGTCAATTTGATCCGTTATGTTTAGAGACAACCAATATCCGTTCGACAAACACGGCAGGACGCAAAGTGAACAGACATCCGTGTTCAGCAAATACAGGAGAACGTTTTGCAAAGCCCACTCCGTGCGTTATAACAAGTATAACAACCGTCGGGAGTCATCGCATTATTATTATTAGACCAAGGTGGAAGTTAATACAAATTTGCAAATTAAGGGTGATGTACCCGGTAAAAACTCCGCCATCAGATCCGCGATTTAAAATATATACGAATAAAAGACGAAAGGCATTGTATCCAGAAAAGGGAACTACGAATAAATAATCTCGCTATTTTAAGGTTATTTTGGAGAATAATTAACACCCATATGGGTGATTCTTTTACAAACCGAATTTAACACACCATTCTGACCGACACATTTTTTATTTGGCTGAAACGTTTTTATGGGTTTTACATCAAAAAAAAATATTCCTGTTTGAGGATTTTTTTTTAGATAGGGGAAGTTGAAAATTTGACATTTTCGTGATTTTTGCCTTGGAGACTCATTTTCAAACACTCATAACTCCGGTTCTTTTTAAGCTAGAGTAAACTTTTTTTTCATTTTGAAGATAAGAAAGTGAATTTTAAGAAAAAAATATTTACAAAAAAATTTATAAACAATTTTATATTGTTATTAACAATTTAAATGTTTAAATTAATTTTTAATTATGGTCCCCAAAATTTAACGATTTTTTACTGCAAACATCGTATTCTACGTCAAATTTTCTATAAAAAACATGTTTTTAATTAATGGAGAAATTATTATTACTGGGAGAGATACATTAATTTATGTAGCGCGGCACCTCTGCACGCCTCTCCTTCTAACCCTACATTGTTTCTCAATAACATTAATGATTATCCAACTATTAGTCTATTTTGTCGTTTCATTATTGGTTTCTACTTTCGAAGTTGGCGGATTTTGGTCACGAATAAACTACAGATGGCGATACGTGCTCAAGATATACTGGTCGCCTTGGCTAGCATGCTGGCCTGCAACTTTCAGTATATGTCGTACATTGTTAGAGTTAGAACCTTTTTTCTCTCTGAAAGCATTGGAAGTTTTATTTGAAATTTGTTATTAGAATTGGTTTATTAATAATTTTTTTATAAACAACTAGTAGAATTTATTAAGACAAATTTGAAAGGTGTTGATAAATTTATATATTTGTCGGACAGTGCAAGCGCACAGTATAAAAACAAGAAAAATTTTATTAATATTACTCATCATTCAGAGGATTTTGGAATAGCAGCTGAATGGCATTTTTTTCCTACGTCTCATGGCAAGGGACCCCCCCGAATGGGTTCCCACCTTGTAGTAGCTCCGAGGCGGAAGCTCGGGGCTCGCGGAGCGCTCGGTGCGCACGTGGTCTGGCCGCCTCGCAGCAACTACATAGAACGTTTATATTGTTCCCAGCAGGTGTGCTAGTGGGGGCATGGCCGGGCATTGATCGTCGGCTTCCAAGTGGATATGCCGGCGGATCTGTCCGGTCGTGTCGCCACATTGAAAGTGGAAGCTGACGGGACAAACATTGACCACAGTAGGTGAGCATCTGGTGTCCTCGGGGGCTTTGGGCTCATGCGCCGGAGCGGGTGGTGAGGCTTAAGGCTGCGGGCGGTGGTCACCCGCTCAGGGGTAGGCCCGTCGGAAGCCAACTAAGAGGAACCCCCCAAGTTAAGGTGTAAGCTACCGTGCCGAGAGCTGCGTGGCGCAAGGGGAGTTGCGTCGTAAACGGTGCCTCCTGGATACCGGGCGAAATCCAGGAGTACGGAGCCAAGCCCGAGCCATTCGCGGCTCTGGCTGGGTGAGACCGCGCGACTGCGATACTCGTGGGATCAAGATGGATATTGTAAATAAAAACGAAAATAAAATCACCCCCAAAACAGTCTCCATGGGCGAAGCCTCCTTTGGAGGTGAACGCCCAGAAGAATCACACACTGCAGGGACGGGCTCTAAAGCCCTTAGATACCCGCAGAAATTTAGCGGGGCCGCAAGGCGCCGCTATAAGAAACAGATGTCAGTGGGGGGGAGTGTGGCCGGTAAGGCCCCTCCCACTCCGTCAGCATCACGGTCAAAAGAAGAGGCTGGGGGTGGCGCGGTCAAGCGCACCAGGCCGGAGCATGCCACCCCCAGTCCTTCAGCGAATCGCCAGAGCAAGAGACCCAGAAATGAAGGGTCATACGCCCAGGCGACCGTAGGGCTTGTCAGGATGGCCCTCGTCTGCGANGACTATCCTGACAAGAAAATAGGAGCCGATGAGGTGGGTGAGATCAGGAAACTGATCAGGTCTCTTATCCTCGGCATGTCCGGGGACGACAAAGCCCCCACCTTCACCGGCTCCTGGGAAAGAGATGGCGCACTCATTGTTGTGTGCGCCAATAAAGATTCAGCGGAGTGGCTCAAGGCCCACTCCCCTGACCTAAAGGTGAGGGGGACTCCTCTGCGTGTGCTGCCGGTCGGTGAGCTACCCAAGCGACACCGGGTGGTGGTACATGTGGAGGAGTCCGAGATAGAGGTTGAGGAGGCTCTAAAGCTCCTCAACCAACAAAACTCAGGGCTGGCAACCAGCGAATGGGTCGTCACCAGGAGGAGCTATAGCAGGGATGCCTCGAGCGCCCACTTCTCCTGCCTGGTTGGCGAATCGACGTTGGAAGCCCTGAAGCATTGTGGCTTCAAACTTTTCCTCGGTCTCGGCCGTGCCACTGTTAGGGTGGCGGGACGGGAGCGGGGAGAGGCGACGGAGAGGGAGAAGGTGTCGGAGGTTGTCGAGACTGCCTAAAAATGGCTCCTCTCGGCATCCAAATGACACAGATTAACTTGCATCACAGCAAAAGCGCCTCGGCTATTTTAGCCAGAAACATGGCTGCGATGCACACAAGTATTGCACTAATCCAAGAACCTTGGATTGTAAATGGTGCAGTTAAGGGGCTGAGTGGATGCGGGAACCTATACAAAGCACACTCAGAAGTAAGGGTAAGATCCTGCATTTTGGTAAAAGGAATTAATGCA
>NW_018022220.1:8556-9886 GCF_002006095.1 Pseudomyrmex gracilis
AAGGGCTTGAAAAGCTCAGGTCGGAAACGAGAAAAAGATTCAACAAGGCAAAAAGAACCGGACTTGCTGTGCACTGGGAAGCTTTTAGATGCTCCCAAAAAGATTACAGCAAGGCAATAAAGAAAGCAAAATTCGAAAGCTGGAGATGTTTCTGTGAAAAAATTGAGAGTGCCCCGGAGGCATCCAGGCTTCACAGAATCTTCAGCCTAGATCACCGTCCCCAATTGGGCTGTCTTAAGCTCCCAACGGGAAAAGTCACCGAGGGGACATCGGACACATTAAAACATTTAATGGAAGTCCACTTCCCAGGTTTTGATCATAACATACAACCCGGCAGGTCAAAGCCCAGGGAATACAAACCCAGGGAGTGGGGCCTGGCGGCCAAGATTGTTTATCCAAAGGGGGTTGAATGGGCTGTTAAGACCTTCAACCCATATAAATCACCTGGATCGGATGGTATCTACCCGGCCCTTCTTAAGGAGGGACTGGGGGTACTAATCGGTCCACTTACTAAAATCTTCAGAGCTAGTTTAGCCCTGAGACATGTTCCCCAGGCTTGGAGTGGTACAAGAGTGGTTTTTATCCCCAAGCCTAGCAAAAATGGTTACATTTCAGCCAAAGACTTCAGACCGATCAGCCTCACCTCCTTCGTATTTAAGACATTGGAGAGGCTGGTCGATAGATTTCTAAAAAACAAACCTTTGCTGTTACATCCTCTGGCCTCCTCTCAATATGCTTACAGGGAGAGCAGATCCACAGATACTGCCTTGCACCATCTTGTGGACAGGGTCGAGGCGCAGTTGGAGGCAAAGGGATATGCCCTGGGCGTCTTTTTGGACATCGAGGGAGCCTTTGATAGCACCTCATATGATGCACTTAAAGAAGCCATGACCAGGCACGACATCCCATCTGCAATAGCAGACTGGACACAAAACATGCTAACAGGAAGAACCCTGACTGCTAGTCATGGGGACTCAACGGTGCATGGTTTTTCCGCCAAAGGATGTCCGCAGGGAGGAGTCCTATCCCCCCTGCTTTGGTGCCTAGTGGTGGATGAACTTCTACAAGAACTTCAGAAGAAAGGCCTCCTCGTTTTTGGCTACGCGGATGACGTAGCCATTATAGTGCGGGGTAACTTTCTTTCAACACTTAAGGAGACTATGGAAAAANCCCTTAAGATCACGCAAGACTGGTGTCAATCAAAAGGTCTTAAGGTGAATCCAACAAAGACCAAGGCCATGATTTTCACCAGGAAATATAAACCTGAAGCCATAGAGCCGCTAAGACTCTGGCACAAGGAAATAGAATACGTCCAGTCGGTTAAATACTT
>NW_018022220.1:11206-18750 GCF_002006095.1 Pseudomyrmex gracilis
CTTCACTAGTACTCAAAAGGTTCAGATTCTTAGGCTCCATGTTTGTGGAGCCTGAGAACCTGAAAAGATTCAAAATCGGCCATCTGTGCAGCCTGGCAGCAAATGCCGGGCTAAATCAGTATGGTCGTTAAATAACCAGCGGGAGTCGCAAAGGATCATGAGATCTAGGTGACACTAAGGGTCTTGATAGCCCCCCGGTCATTCTTATCTATCTATCTATTTATGGCAAGGGACCATGTGATGGAATAGGTGGGACGTTAAAACGACTTGCTGCTAGAGCTAGTCTTCAAAGGAGAAATGATCCTATTCAAACACCCCATGAATTATTTACTTGGGCAACAGAAGCTTTGCATAGCATAACGTGTCGCTATTCAACAAATGATGAGTATGAAAAAGAAGAACAAATATTGTCAGAACGATTTCGAAAAGCTTTAACGATAAAAGGCACTTTACAGTTACATTGCATGATTTCAATCTCTCTTCAGAGACTAGAAGCTAAACAATTTTTATTAAATGATAAAACAAAAATTGTAAAAATTTTTAAATAAACATTAAGATAATTACGATAAAATAGCATTGTACATAGAAATAAGATACACAGTAAACATTAACCTTTTCGCTCCGGGACTGGTCCATATATGGACCAGCAAGAAAAGCGAACGTAATAGATGTTCATAAAGTCAATTTAATGCACTAAATTTAGGAAAACAATTGAAAAAAATCCTGGTTACTTCTTTGACCTTTAAAATTAACTTGGAAGGGGGGTAGCAGGTTATTATTAACTTTTTCAGCTAAAATGCGAGGTCAATTTTAAAGGAAAAATCCCCGGAGCGAAAAGGTTAATAAATAAGAGTCATGTTTAAAAATAAAAATAAATATATTTTTTCATTTACTAACATGTTATTATTTTGTTCAATTAATAATAAAGTCCTATTTGATAATAATAATTTATACTAATAGTTGGATAATCATTAATGTTATTGAGAAAAACGATGTAGGGTTAGAAAGAGAGGCGTGCAGAGGTGCCCACGCGCCGATACGACGTTCCGCGCTACATAAATTAATGTATCTCTCCCAGGAATAATAATTTCTCCATTAATTAAAAACATGTTTTTTATAGAAAATTTGACGTAGAATACGATGTTTGTATTAAAAAATCGTTAAATTTTGGAGACCATAGTTACAAATCAATTTAAACATTTAAATTGTTAATAACAATATAAAATTGTTTATAAATTTTTTTGCAAATATTTTTTTCTTAAAATTCACTTTCTTATCTTCAAAATGAAAAAAAAAGTTTACTCTAGCTTAAAAAGAACCGGAGTTATGAGTGTTTGAAAATAAGTCTCCAAGGCAAAAATCACGAAAATGTCAAATTTTCAACCCCCCCTATCTAAAAAAAAAAAAAATCCTTGAACAGGAATATTTTTTTTTTCGATGTAGAACCCATAAAAAAAGTTTCAGCCAAATAAAAAATGTGTCGGTCAGATTTTGCCTCAATCTGTCCGGTTTATAAAAGAATTACCCATATATACCATTGCGCAATGATTAAAGTAGCGGTCGGTAAATAAAGTGACAGTTGGTAATTTTGTCGATAATTAAGTCGGTAATTAAAACAACGATCGGTAAGCGAAGTGACTGTCGGTAATTCCACCGGTAAATTCAGTAATTAAGTAACAATCGGTAATTACCTGTAACAGATTATTGGTCGTATACACGTACACGCACTCGTAAAATCCAGTCAGCCTGTCCTTGAATTCTCGATCTAAATCCTCATTCTCCGCCCCGGTAAATCCCAGTGGGTTGACCAAAAAGAGAGAACAACGTTCAGCAGGCGTAAACGGTCTGGTTGTATCGTGACCCTGCGCACCTGGACGTAACAAATGTTTCCAAATACTGAAGTTACAAGTTATATTTTCTACGGATATCACGGTTAGATGATTTTCGGATTTTAATTCTGAACTGATGGAAGTTGTTTGATTTTCTGACTGAGAATTTGTTGAAGTTGTTGGAAATTGTAAATTTGAGATATCTGCTTGCTGAAAGTTTCCTTCTGTTTGAAACTCTCGTGTGAGTTTTCGTAACTGTACTTTTTTCCGGCTCTTCCGCCTCGTCTATTTGGCCGTGGCATCTACGGAACAACTTGGGTTAAAGCGGAATCTTGTGATTCCTGGATACTGGATTAATACCTTGTTAGGAACAGTGGTTTGCTTTCTTACACAAGCGCACACGACTGCTTGAATTGACGGATGATATACAGAAAACGTGTCCTTGGATAACGGATGATATACAGAAAACGTCTCTTGGATTTCATAGGAACGGCTGGTCGCTTCCTTATTCAAGCACTCTAGCCCGGGTGAGAGGATCGGCCTGAATTCACTAGAAATTGAAAGTGAACTTGAATTGCAACAATATTTGATTTGAAGCTGAAGCAGATATCTTTCAGTTACGGAAATGGTGAGTGTACAAAGAAGTGCACTATTGTGCCGTGTGAAGAGAAGTATTTCTCCTCCGGCTGCCCCTACTACCGCGCGCCGTTTTCCGCGAGCGGCCCGAGATCCGATCCATATACTGCCGCGGTCGATCATACCGACGCGGTTATTGATAATACCGACGCTTGTGTGTTATTATCATAATCACGAGCATAAAAAAAAACAATACATCAAAAATTCTGTAATTAAAATCTGACAACGGAGTTTCGTTAATAAACTGTCAAGTTTTATATGTTATATGTAACAATATAATTTTGGATCATAAAAAGAAAGTAAGGCTCAAAATTATTATGTTTGAATATATGTATAATCTATATTTCTTTATTTAATTATGAATAGCTTATTGTGACATGAGAAACTTTTGTTTACGCAATAAATGCAAAAAAATAAAACATTTAATTATGTACACAGCTGTAAAAAAGACAAAATTTATATTAAAACATTATTATAAAATATTGAGAATAAAAAATAAAAGATATCAAGGCAATACAATATTACAATATTTATGTAATTTGTCAATCGACAGCCCTTTATATAAATTTTCGGTATTTATCAACAAACTCATTTACTTGAACATACTAACCGCGGATAGCAATATTCCTAACAGTTACAAGTTTGTATATAAGATGACAGATGTCAGAATAAGCCATAATAACCACGTTATATTATCCTTATGTCATATCTTTATGTCATATTATCCTTATGTCATATTATCCTTATGTCATATCCCTATTTACCAACGTTCAATCAGCTTTAGAAAGTTTGAAACTAAGATGGAAACACATCAAAGATAAAACAAAAATACCATTAAAAGAATTTTTACATGCTACAGAATTTATTTTGATATCTACTTATTTTGTATTCAATAACTAATATTATAAACAAACATACGTTTTGCCCATGGGATCACCATTATCATCATATGTGACTTAGTAATGCAAGCTTTAGAAAAACAAGTTTCAAAAAAATTACATTTCAAACCAAGTTTTTATTATAGATATGTTGATGACATAGTGATGACTGCACCAATAGATGATTTGATTTTTTTCATAATAACTGACTGGTATCATAAACCCACTACTTCTGGTAGATACCTAAATTATCATTCTGCTCACCACATTTCACATAAAATAAGTACCATTATCGGTATGGTAGACAAAGTAATGCTTTTATCACATCCGACTTTACAGAAAAAAAATTTCAAAATAATGACTAAAATTTTACTTGTGAACAAATACCCTTTAGAATTTATATTCAAAATAATTTATAATAGAAGCAAATTTTTCCTTAGTAAGAAGTCATCTATAAACAATGACACACAACAATCAAGAACATTAATAAAAAATATATTGTCATACCTTACATCAACAAATTATCTTGTACCGTAACTAAAATATTACGTAACATTGAAAGATTTTTATTGGCATACCGTAGTCTAAACAAATTCGACAAATTTACAAAACCCTTGAAAAATGAATTAAAAAAAGAACATACAACAAATATTATATACAATATAGAATGCAAAAATTGTGAGGCCACATACGTTGGTCAAACTAAAAGAATGTTAAAAACAAGAATTACAAAACATAAAAATCAAATAAACAGACGTACGGATAATTACTCGATAATAACAGAACACAGGTTACAAACAGGAAACGATTTTGATTGGGAAAACGTTAAAATCTGTGACAATGAAAACGTTTCTTACAAAAGAAACATCTCCGAAATGATACACATCAAACTACAAAATAAGCCATTAAATAAGGGTGAGTCATCTGAATTTATCACCTCCAATAACTCGTTTGTGTGGCCAGGAATCGAAAAAAGTTTCATANAAAAGTTGTAGGGTTTCGAGGAGAAACCAAAATGGCGTACCTTTCAACTTTTGATTTTGACCGAAAGTAGGTTACTTCAACCGGAAGTGGTTTTTTTTAAATGGAAACCTTCCTTTTTGACACCGGAAAATAAAAAAGCGGAAAATTTTACGTTCAGATATAACCTTAGCTGTTTTAAAATTTTCAAGATGGCGAACAAAGATGGCGGACAAAAATTTTAGTCAACCGATTTGCACCAAATTAAGTTTACGAAGGTTTTTGGGGTTGCTGATCACGAATCTGAAGTCAAATTTGCAAAATTCAAAATAGCGGATCCAAGATGACGGACCAAGATGGCGGACGACATTTTTAGCCAAAATTAATAAAACTTACTACTCTTAGCACTACCCAGAAGCAACGGCGTGGACGTGGTAGTTTTTTGTTTCCTTTGGGGTGCTTTATTTACGTGAGTCTCCTTGCCTCTCACTATCGGGGTGCTTTATTTACGTGAGTCCCCTTGCCTCTCACTATCGGGGTGCTTTATTTACGTGAGTCCCCTTGCCTCTCACTATCGGGGTGCTTTATTTAGTTCATTTGTAACTTCAAACAGTTAATTTGCTAAGTAGTACACTTAGCGAATTAACTGTTCGAAATTCCGTCTATTTCTTGAATGCATAGGTCGATACCATCATGAATATGATGTTAATGATAATCGTGTTATAACCCCACCAACTCCCGTGTACAAAATTTGGTGAAAATCGGTTGACTTCCAGACATTCATAGTTATGCGCGACTAGTTCGTATGTAGCTCTTCCGCTAGGTTGCTATGACCATGACTATCATCCTGCAATCATAAAAAAGACGGGAATGCTTAAATAGCAACGATATCTTCGCTTATTTGTATCTATCGAGAAATCAATACTTTTAGAATTCAGGTAATTTCTTATCTTTAATATGACAGCCTACCCACTAAACGAAATCGTGGACATGATCAAAAGATTGGGGGAATGTAGGAATAATTTTTCGAGAGCTGAACGTCTGTATGTGCTCAACGTTATCCTGATAGAAGGCATCCAACTAGGGTAACCATTAAAATCCTTACGCAGAGAGCAAGTGATGGGTCTATGGTTCGCCGATCACGACATCATGAATATGATGTTAATGATAATCGTGTTATAACCATTTTACCGAAAATGTATCTTGATCGTCATATTAGCACTCGTCAAATCGAAAGAGAAATTGGCATACCTCAGCGAACAGTTGCGAGAATATTAAAGGCGAGAAAATTTCATGCATATCCCATAACGTTGACGCAACATTTTAATTTTAATGATTACTTACTTTGTGTAAATTTTTGTGAATGGGCTCTGCAAATGATCCAACAAGATGAAAACTTTTTCCGGTACGTACTCTTTTTGGATGAGGCAACTTTCAGTAGCAATGGAACTGTAAATAGACATAATTGTCACTACTGGTCCGATGTAAATCCTTATTAGTTTCGTTCAACTAATTTCCAAAATTGTTGGTTAGGTTAGGTCTTTAATGGTCTGGTGTGGCATCGTAAATGGCTATTTAATAAATCCTTATTTTTTTGAAGAAAACGTTAACGGACAAAACTTTTTGCAGTTTCTTTGAGACGATTTACCACAACTATTNGAAGACGTTGATTTATTCACCAGAGAACGGATGTGGCTTCAATTGGATGGTGCGCCAGCACATTATTCAAATATTGTAAGAAATTATTTGAATAACCGATACAATGGTAGGTGAATTGGGAGATTGGGCGCAGTCGCGTGGCCTCCTCGTTCGCTAGATTTAACTTCTCCCGATTTTTTCCTGTGGGGAATGCTGAAGAATATTGTCTATAGCAAAAAACCAACAACAAAGGAGAATATGAAGGAACGTATTCGGACAGCTTGTTCCGCAATATCTCAAGAAATTTTTTTGAAAACAATCACATCATTCAGAAGGCGTATCGACCTATGCATTCAAGAAAATGGACGGAATTTTGAACAGTTAATTCGCTAAGTGTATTACTTAGCGAATTAACTGTTTAAAGTTACAAATTAACTAAATAAAGCACCCCGATAGTGAGAGGCAAAGGGACTCACGTAAATAAAGCACCCCGATAGTAAGAGGCACGGGGACTCACGTAAATAAAACACCCCGATAGTGAGAGGCAAGGGGACTCACGTAAATAAAGCACCCCGATAGTGAGAGGCAAGGGGACTCACGTAAATAAAGCACCCCGATAGTGAGAGGCAAGAGGACTCACGTAAATAAAGCACCCCAAAGGAAACAAAAAACTACCACGTCCACGCCGTTGTTGCTGGGTAGTGCTAAGAGAGGTAATTTTTATTAATTTCGGCTAAAAATTTCGTCCGCCACCTTGGTCCGCCATCTTGGATCCGATTTTGAATTTTGCAAATCTGATTTCAGATTCGTGATCAGCAACCCCAAGAACCTTCGTAAACTTAATTTGGTGCAAATTGGTTGACTAAAATTTTTGTCCGCCATCGTCGTTCGCCATCTTAAAAATTTTAAAACAGCCAAGGTTATATCTGAACGTAAAATTTTCCGCTTTTTCATTTTCCGGTGTCAAAAAGGGGGGTTTCCATTTTAAAAAAACCACTTCCGGTTGAAGTAACCTACTTTCGGTAAAAATCAAAAGTTGAAAGGTACGCCATTTTGGTTCCCCTACAAAACCCTACAACTTTTATATGAAACTTTTTTCGATTCCTGGCCACACAAACGAGTTATTGAAGGTGATAGATTCAGATGACTCACCCTGTATATATATGTACACGCATAGTTTCCACATAAACATCCTGCGAATGGCTCGTATCGGCCTAATATATTTCCTGTTGACAATTTCATGAGCGTTAAGTCTTTGAAATTGCGCTGGCTGAAAATTAGCGTTAACAACATTATCAGACCATCTTCGATATATGTATGAGTATTGCGAGACTAATTCCAAGTGCCTCGGTGGCCTAACAGGGAAAGCGATGGCACGGAAAGCCGGAGATTCCAGGTTCGACTCCTGGCTGAGGAGTTTTTTTCGCAATATTTTAAAAATTGGTTAGGGGGGTATCCAGGGTTTTTCATATGTGAGAAATGATATGCAAATCCAGCATCCCGTATGATTTTGAGAATTGAGATTTCAATTCAAAAAAATACTTGTAAAAATTTACAAGTAGAATTCGTTACATGTATATATATATATATATATATATATATA
>NW_018022220.1:20198-25545 GCF_002006095.1 Pseudomyrmex gracilis
GCGATCGGCTAGAGTGAAGTGTGTGCGCGTCGGAAGCGGTGTGTGGACGAGTAATGAATATTGTGTCAAATTAACGTGCGGATTAACGACGGTTTCGGATAGTGAATTTTCAGGACAATTATCGTCGAACTATTGGCGAGCGTACGGTGAATGCGTGTCGTCTTTCGAGCGTATAAGTTGTCCGGGATTATTCGCGGTCGAGTAGCGTATCGTGTCGCCGATTTTCCNGGCGCTAAGATAACGAGCGTTTCTAATTACTTTGTGATAAATAACCGGGAAAAGACCCTCCGACGTCGCACCTCCTTCGCTCTGTCTCGCGAGTATTTTGCTTTGAGTGCATGCGAGTAGATTGAGAAATCGGCACGATTTAATCTTTTGGGCCTAGCGGTACGAAACCGGCGAAAGCTGCGTGGCCGAGTGAGCCAGTCGATCNAATTGCGATCCCCAATATAACAAGTAAGTCACGGCTTGTAAAAAGGCGACTGCACGCTATTTTATGACGGCTGAGTGCCGGCCTTGCACCCCTGCTTGCATTCTCTAGCTATTTATCCTGCCTCTGACTTTGCGCCCCGCTATTGCTATATTTTGGTGCCTGCGCTTGTTATCTTNCGGCTGGAATCCTCGAGTATCGTATCGCGTCCAGTACTCTCGCGGTATCGTTTTATTTCATTAATTTGTCTCGTTAACTTGCGTGACACGGTTTGTTAAACCTTGTAAGTCCTTGTGGACTCCGTATCTTCTTTGTTTTTGTATTACTTTCGGATGCTACCGCCATAGCTTATTTACCTATACTTTTTGTATATCTCATATATTTCTTTTCTTTATTATCAATCCTGTTCACTTGGCTTTTATATTATTTTGTAAGCAATCTTTTCTTTCTACTATTTCCTATATTATTTCTGTTATATTATTTCTGCCCTTCTACACGCGTAATAAATTGTTAATTCATTATCAATTTGTGCCGATTAATTACGACTCTCTTTCCTTCATTTGAGCTTCCTATCGCGAGGTCAAGGGACAGCTTGTATTTCGAATTTCTGCTAAACCCCGCCCCTCTCCGTTCCCCAAAAGAGCTAGTCGGCCCGTCGTGCCGAGTGACGCTGGTTTTTGACGCGACTCCGCGTCTGGCGCCCAAACTGACACCCAAGTATTCGTCGACTCGACCAGGCGGTGCTCGTTCCGGGCCATCTTTTCTGCCCTGCCAGTGATTCGACGTTGTCCTCTCGCGGACGCTCACCTAAGTCCCGGGAAGTACTCTCCGTTTGCGGGGGAGCGGCGCGAGAATTACGTTACCACCGCGAAAAACGTCACAATATATATATATATGTATACGCATAGTTTCCGCACAAACATCCTGCAAATGGCTCGTATCGGCCTAATATATTTCCTGTTTACATTTATTTTTTTTATTTATTGTAAATTTTTTTTATTTCTAATATTATTATAGTTTTATTGTATTGTGTGATATGTGCATGTTGAATGATGGTGCTATGTAGATACTGTATATCATATTATTGTATTTTTTCCATGTTTTTTATATTCTATGTTAGTCATATTTTTATATTTTTATTGTATTGTGTGAATGTGAGTGTGCATTTCAAGTGATACTGATAGCATATATATGCTGTGTATCATCATTTTTAACCACACCGGACATTTGACATAAATATTGTCCGACAGTCCGCAGTTTATTTTAAGAAGGGCGGAAAAAGTTGGTGCATAGTATATTTTTATGAATATTGTATATAATTTTATACTTAAATATTTATTATAAAATTATTATTTAAGATTATTATAAGATTAGTATATATATTTTTATATTAGGTATATGTGAGATTATTAAAAACTGATCACAGAAAATGTAATATATTCTAATAAAAAAGAAATGTTATTATTACAAATAAAAATATTAAAATTTTTCTTAAGATTAGGTTATTAAAATAAGTACGTATATTTCCGTATAGTAAAATAAATTATAAGTTTCTGAACAATTATTAAATTTAACCATGACTTCTATTGTATGAAATTATATAGAGAAATTGTTTGTACAACAAAATGTTTTTATCTTATACAATAAGTAAAAACATATTTTGTACAACTATTTTTTAATGTAATTTTATATAATAGAAGTCATGGTTAAATTTAATAATTTTTCAGAAACTTATAGTTTATTTTACTATACGGAGGTCTACGTACGTATGCGGTTTAAATACGGCGCTATTACCCCCACTACTCTTTTTAGTTCGTAAAGAATGTGATCCTCGCGGTAGGCGGCGCTGAAAACTGTCCCCACTTTTCTCAAGAATGAGCTTGATCTCCCTGAAGCGTAAGTGACTGCTCTCTTTCTCTCTCTCTCTCTCTCTCTCTCTCTCTCTCTGTCGTATAAAAGGTGTTATACGATTCGAGGATCGTGTCTATGCGATTACCGCCAGCTCGATACCGCGCGTAATAATCGCTGCAAATTTTTGTGGATTTTTTTCTTATATTGCCGAGTACTGTTATAATTATAAGAGAATTATCTAATAGCTGCTCTTATTGTATCACGGTCGCAACAATCAGGGCGTGTATTGCTCGTTATTCGTGTGTGTTGTGTTTTCAATTTCTTTTTGCATTATGCTCTGTGTGTGCCGACCATGTTCGCTCGTGATTGCCTTTGAGACGCGTATGATTCGAAAACATTGAAAATTCGGTTATTCGACTGTGTCAAAAACCAACGCAAAAAATTGTAAACGGTCGCGAGACTTAATAGCCGACGGACAGCCATCTAGTGTGCCGCTTATCTATCGCCGCGCATACGGCAGAGCATTCCACATTCGTATAGTTTACCTCGCGCGGGCATCCCCGCACGATAATAAAATAACAGAAGGCGGACACACGAGAGCAAGTAATCTTAATAATAGCGACTTACGTCCAGTAACAGTAATTGCCGATCACGGTCGCGTCACTCATGGAACGTTTTGCCGTGTCTCTCAGTTGTATTTTTCTTTCTGGTTTTGTTATTTTTATGTTTGTGCTGCCGATATCTGGCTCTTATAATAAAATATTGTCATTAAATGTATATTTTTATTATCATTAAATGAGCAAGTTTGTCTGCTCTTATTTAATAAACACTGCCTCCTCAGCCCACGCCTCTCCGTTATTGTGCTAAACTGAGCTGTCGGATGACATTACCGTCACATTGAAATTATTTGTCGGAATTCTTGTTGCAAATTAAGATTTTTGAGTTTGGCGTGTAAAAGCACGCTTGGCGCTCAACTACTGAATTTGGTGAGTAAAAATTTAGTTTTTTGGTTGAACAAACGTGCCGAAGTTGTGCGGCGCCTCCGCAATAAAATCCAACGCGAGGTGCCCGTTACAATATATAAGTGCATATATATATATATATATATAAATAATTTCTAAAATATGTTTTTCCTACATTTATATGCTAGAAAAAATCAAAAATATTCAAACCTCACAAAATTGTTCCTTATTAAATACTACCATAATCAAAAAATAACCGGGATTTATTCATAAAAAGAAAAGTACATGTTTATTCTTCAAAATTCAAGGTGTCCCCTTCAAAGTAGTCCCCGTCGGCTGCGATGCACTTGTGCCAGCGTTTGATCCACTTCTCGAAGCTTTTCTGGAAGTCGGTTTTTTGGTATAGCCATTAGTGCCTCCAGCGATTTTAGCTTTATTGCCTCCACACTCTCAAAACGAGTTCCTCGTAGTGGTTTTTTNAGTCGATCGAATAGGAAGAAATCACATGTTGCCAGATCAGGTAAATTGGGCGGTTGTTGAATGGTATTGGTGTTGTTTTTGACGAGAAACTCACGAGAATTTTTGCACGAAATTCAGTTCTTTTGGCACCAATCTCGCAGTGACTCGCCTCAGACCCAAATACTCACGCAAAATGCTCTGAACGGATCCGAATGATATGTTGATGGTCTCAGCTATCTCCCTTATCGTCAATTTGCGATTTTCGATCAACAATTGTCGGATTTCATCGACGTTTTCATCAGTTTTCGATGTCGATGGCCTCCCAGGACGAGCATTGTCCTCAACAGCCTCACGACNACTTTTAAAGCGTTCATACCACTGGTACACCTGTGTTTTCGATAGAGTATCGTCACCATAACACTTTGGTAACATTTAATTTCATTTTTATAGCAAAATTTAATGCAAGAACGTTGTTCAAGTTTTGAATCCATTGTAAAAATCGCCGCGACGTAAAAACTTGATGTAAAAAAATTACTGTCATAAAGGTAAATAAACAACTGATAAGCAGAAGCTTGGCATGGGTGTCCGTAACAGTGCTGCCAACGTGACACAAACAACAGAATTCTAAACCGATAAGCCCGCGAGGTTTAAATTAAAAATTCCGGTTATTTTTTGATTATGGTAGTATGTTACGTTCTGAACCTTACGGTTCTTTTTTGTTTACAACAAGAGATAAGTTAAATGTTAGAAATTTACTTAGGTTTACAACAAAAGATAAGTTAAATTTTAGAAATTTACTTAGGTTAAATTTTAGAAATTCACTTAGGTTAACCTTCACTGAACCAAGGGCCTGTTGAATTCGCGGTCCGTATCGCGGATACCGCTAGGAAATTCGAGACCGCTCGTGTCGACTTGCCGCTAGTATAAGCATCACGCAGTTACATACTTGAACCGTACTGCGGATTTCGCTAAGAAATTCGAGACCGTTCATGTCGACTCGCCGCTTTCGTAAGCATCACGTAGTTGCATCCTACGCAATGTGAAATAAAACATATACGTGTTAGTGTGTACACGCGCACGTGTGTGCGTGTGCATGTGTGTGTCTACACATGTAACGGGTATGACATATATTTCTATAAACTAAGAATCACAACTTTACTTTAACCGCAGAAAGAAAAGCTGAGAAGAAAATTAAGGAAATTACAACGTAAACTAGAGTTCCGACGGGGCAGCAGAATAAAAATGTTATATCTATTTTACATGCAAATCTTACACCGACTTATGTAAATGTGCTGCCTCATGTTTTATACGCTGCATCGTATCCTGCGCCTCATCTACAACATGGTTTACATCCGCCTCAATACGCTGTTTTTCCTACTCCTTCTTCTGCGCCATACGCTGCGCCATATAATCAACATAACGGACATTATTTTTATTTAAAAAAGATACATCTTTAAGAGACCATTTAAACATATATATATATATATATATTATAACTATTCATAACTTATATTATAAATTTGTATTCATAACTTTTTATTGATAACTTTGTGTGATACTCTATTGACCACAGTACGATTCGACACCGCTCGATTCGACACAGATTTATTCGACACCAAATTATTCGACACCGTACGATTCGACA
>NW_018022221.1:0-2375 GCF_002006095.1 Pseudomyrmex gracilis
GTAGTATATGTAGGATATGTAGTTATGTTAGTTGTATGTAGTTTACATACTAGTACATATATTTTTAATACTTACAATATACATATAAAACTTGCAATATTATTTTTAATAAAAAAGATGTATTAATTATATTATAGTAATAACACTTGTTATAGTTNTTAATGTTTTCATCGAATTCCGCTAGAGAGAGAGAGAGACATAAATAAAAAAGAGAACGTTTATACAACGGCAACCGCAAATTATTATTTGAGCACAATGTACTATCGCTTGCAAGCAATACATGTGAATGTATTGCTCACTTTGTTTTGGTTCGCGCGTAGTACGTTTCGGTAGAGGTATCGTGACGATAATACGTGGTACTATTGTGACCATCGTCTAGTTTAATTTAGTTGCTACGTGTAGTTTCTAGAACTTCCCGTGTTTATCTTAAGTCAACAGATAGCGATAGGACCATGACGCACCGTCGACATACCTTACCATATAAGGAAATCTCTCACGCTTATCCTAACACGTAATCGAGTCTAGAACATTCCAGATTATTTTCTAACACTCAAAAATGATACCAAATAAGGAAAATTCCAGAGCCTTCGATAACCAACCTCAGGCCATATAAAACGCGCCTTCGAACCGAGGCCCGAGGCAGTCAGATACAGACAGGCAGTTACTTCAAGTCGCTCTCGCCATTTACCAGTAATCTCGGTCGCGCCGTTTACTTACATAAGTGATACTTAGTGAATTATAAGTTTAAGTAAAATATTGTAAGAAAAGACATTGTAACTGTGAAAGTGAATAAAATTGTTTTTATTTTTAACTAACTGAATTGCAAATCTTACAATTGGTGGCAGCGGTGGGATAGTGCAAACAGTGAAGTTTGCATTTTTGGGAAATATACTAGTTTTGCTAGTTAACCGAAGACTATCCTGACTACCGAATCCAAGAACACTGGCGTGGACTTCATACAGAACGGTAAGCAGAAACACATCGACTGACTCGAATAGCTCAAGTACAACGAGTGATATACTAGAATCGAAAATTTTCGTAACCGCTNCAATGTCGCGCGCTCAGAGTCTCATCAGAGACGAAACTCTGCACCTAAATATTTTCATGGATAAACTACTCGAGATCACTGACGCAGTTCGGGAACTAAAACTACAAGTAAATAAAATACAAAACGACCCGACCAAGAATAAGCAACAAAACACGAGTGAACAGCGCCTAACGACTAATACACCATCAATTACAAATTATAAATTAGCACTGAACTTAATTCCGGAATTCGACGGATCCAATGTCGAATCTTTCATAGAACATGTTCAAGCCGCTATAAAGCAGTTGGCGAACGATCAACACGAACTATTACTGATTAGCATAATCGCGCAAAAGCTGACAGGCAGAACAAAGGGCACGATTAGACTGGATGGCGTACAAGCATTTTCGCATCTATTCGAAAAACTGAGATTTTTATACGGAAAAGCACAGAATCTTTCGGCATTGGAGGTTCAACGGAACACGTGTTTCCAAAGAAGTAACGAGAGTGTCGACGACTTTATAAGTCGCTTCTCTCGTTTATACAGGATGAAATTATCGCTGTGATTAACTCTTAAAATACGAGTTACATTAAGATCATCATCCAAGAAGAAATTTATCAACAGAAGGCGATCGAGGTTTTCCGGCGCAACGTAAAAACGGAAATTAGTGACCATCTTTATTCTTTCGATAACCTCGACACCTTAAATTTGGCATTCGGGAAGGCCCGAATGTTTGAAGATGAACTACAGCTCAGGAAAATGAGGATGCAGCGGAATGAAAATTATAAAAGATCTGTGCCGCAAAGACCACAGTTTCAAAGAAAAGAGTGCAGTTACTGCAAGAGATATGGACATGAGGAAAAGGAGTGCCGAACCAAGGCATTCCATCAACAACGGAACCAGTCAAATTTTCCAGAACGCCGGAGCACCAGCCAACCACCGGGGTCACCATCTCGTCGTTCACATGCAATAGAGCAGAACGAGGTTCAACCACCCAACAGGAGCTTCGACAAGGACCAGGCGGGACATACATCCGAGCTCCCCGAGTTGGACTAAAGATTCCAGGCTTTAAGAAGATAAGTTTTTTAGTAGATACTGGCTCCGATCTATCTTTAATACACGAAGCGTATATTGAGAACAAAAACTTACGTAGAGTAGACCCTATCATAATATCAGGCGTTACCACTCACTCACTAAAGACAAAATACGGCGTAGAAGTAGAAATATTTGGAAAAAAAAACATATATTTCAAGTTCTAGATGATAACTCACCGGTTAAATATGACGGTATCCTAGGAATAGATTTCCTTACGAAGAATAATTTTGAATTTTCAAATAAAAACTTAAT
>NW_018022221.1:8215-32679 GCF_002006095.1 Pseudomyrmex gracilis
TATATATATATATATATGTACACGCTTAGTTCCCGCACAAACATCCTGCGAATGCTCGTATCGGCCTTATATATTTCTGTTAAAAACTTAATACTCGGAGGACGGGAATTTAAACGTATTGATAAACCCTTTGATGCATGTAAAAATCGCGATATTTTAGTTACCTTTAAAAATAACACTGGAGCGATTGCGAAAATGAACGATCTCGGTGAACCAATCATACCGAAACACTTAATAAAGGATATCAAATGCATTGAAGATTTTCATGAAAGCTCGATTTGCTCCGTTACAAAACAACCGTTAGATCATAAACGATTACAAATGTTAAAAGAAAACACGCGACTCTCGCACATTCCGGAATGTTCAAAAGAGATCTGGAATATCATAGAAGAATTCCATGATATATTCACTTTACCCGGAGATCCTCTTCCTCTCATCAATCTAATCCAACACGAAATCAAAACTACAGACGACATTCCTATCAATACTAAACAATACCGTTATCCGCCTATACACCAAGAAGAGATTAAAACGCAAATAAAAGATATGCTAGAAAAGGGAATTATTAGAGAATCAGACTCACCATACAACTCACCGCTATGGGTAGTACCTACAAAACATGACGCTTCGGGAAAGACCAAATGGAGATTAGTCATTGATTACAGAAAACTTGATGAAAAAACCATCCAAGACGCGTATTCGCTTCCGAATATAGATGAAATCCTAGACCAACTAGGAAACGCGCGATATTTTTCAGCATTTGATCTGGCGTCGGGATTTCACCAGATCGGAATGAATTCAAAAGATATTCCAAAGACAGCTTTTTCAACTTCGAATAGACATTATGAATATACGCGTATGCCTTTCGGTTTAAAGAACGCACCTCCAACTTTTCAGAGAATGATGAATAAAGGATTAAAGGGTTTAGTTGGAAATAATTGCTTCGTTTATATCGATGATATAATAGTATATGGTAAAACAATAGAAGAACATAACAAAAACTTAAAAGTACTATTTGAAAGACTCAGACAAGTAGGATTAAAACTCTAGCCGGATAAATGCGAATATCTTCGCCCGGAACTCGAGTATCTGGGACACTTAATCTCTGAACACGGTGTACAACCTAATCCTAAAAGAATCGAAAAGGTCCAGACATATCCTGTCCCTAAAAATCCTAAGGAAATAAAACAGTTTCTCGGACTAGTCGGATATTACCGAAAGTTCATTAAAGATTTTTCGAAAATTGCCAGAGTGGCATTCACTTAGACACCGTTCAATTGGACACGTTGCAATTAGACACGTTGCAAATAGACACAGAATTTTAGACACGGTTCAATTAGACACGGTGCATTTGGACACGCAAGAAAATGCGCACCGTTCATTTAGACACCGTTCNTAAGATCATCATCCAAGAAGAAATTTATCAACAGAAGGCGATCGAGGTTTTCCGGCGCAACGTAAAAACGGAAATTAGTGACCATCTTTATTCTTTCGATAACCTCGACACCTTAAATTTGGCATTCGGGAAGGCCTCAAATGTTTGAAGGTGAACTACAGCTCAGGAAAATGAGGATGCAGCGGAATGAAAATTATAAAAGACCTGTGCCGCAAAGACCATAGTTTCAAAGAAAAGATTGCAGTTACTGCAAGAGATATGGACATGAGGAAAAGGAGTGCCGAACCAAGGCATTCCATCAACAACGGAACCAGTCAAATTTTCCAGAACGCCGGAGCACCAGCCAACCACCGGGGCCACCATCTCGTCGTTCACATGCAATAGAGCAGAATGCGGTTCAACCACCCAACAGGAGCTTTGACAAGGACCAGGCGGGACATACATCCGAGCCCCCCGAGTTGGACTAAAGATTCCAGGCTTTAAGAAGATAAGTTTTTTAGTAGATACTGGCTCCGATCTATCTTTAATACACGAAGCGTATATTGAGAACAAAAACTTACGTAGAGTAGACCCTATCATAATATCAGGCGTTACCACTCACTTACTAAAGACAAAATACGGCGTAGAAGTAGAAATATTTGGAAAAAAACATATATTTCAAGTTCTAGATGATAACTCACCGGTTAAATATGACGGTATCCTAGGAATAGATTTCCTTACGAAGAATAATTTTGAATTTTCAAATAAAAACTTAATACTCGGAGGACGGGAATTTAAACGTATTGATAAACCCTTTGATGCATGTAAAAATGCGATATTTTAGTTACCTTTAAAAATAACACTGGAGCGATTGCGAAAATGAACGATCTCGGTGAACCAATCATACCGAAACACTTAATAAGGGATATCAAATGCATTAAAGATTTTCATGAAAGCTCGATTTACTCCGTTACAAAACAACCGTTAGATCATAAACGATTACAAATGTTAAAAGAAAACACGCGACTCTCGCACATTCCGGAATGTTCAAAAGAGATCTGGAATATCATAGAAGAATTCCATGATATATTCACTTTACCCGGAGATCCTCTTCCTCTCACCAATCTAATCCAACACGAAATCAAAACTACAGACGACATTCCTATCAATACTAAACAATACCGTTATCCGCCTATAGAAGAACACCAAGAAGAGATTAAAACGCAAATAAAAGATATGCTAGAAAAGGGAATTATTAGAGAATCAGACTCACCGTACAACTCACCGCTATGGGTAGTATCTAAAAAACATGACGCTTCGAGAAAGACCAAGTCGAGATTAGTCATTGATTACAGAAAACTTAATGAAAAAACCATCCAAGACGCGTATCCACTTCCGAATATAGATGAAATCCTAGACCAACTAGGAAACGCGCGATATTTTTCAGCATTTGATCTGGCGTCGGGATTTCACCAGATCGGAATAATAATAATAATTGATACAAATATGTAATGTGTATATTTTATTTGTATGAATCATGTCTTTGTACAAGATTATAAGGCTGCTTTTTGATATTTACTGGCAGTATTAAAAATCTATACTTCACGTCACGTGTGCTATAGATTTCCAGTACTGGCAGTGAGAATATCAGAACGCAGCCTATATCGAAAAACGTTGTCATACGGCGCGTTACGTACAGTCGCGGTCATTGAATCGTTTCGTGGACACGAAGGGCAAGGAGTAAGAGGGACGGTATTTCCTAGCAGTAAGTACTGCCAACGGGCGTTGTACTAACTGTAGCAGATCCCCATGTATTGAGACCAATTACGTTAGTCGATTGGTTAATGACAAACGCGAATAGTCAATTCCGCGAAATCTGCGATCTGCGTTTGCGTCTCATTGATTAGCCACCGCATTGCGCGTAAAGGCCATTCTGCATAAGACGCAAACACATAATCAATCGACTAACGTAATTGGTTAATTCATCGAGATCAGCGTTACTACACTTAGTTAGGACGACGCCCGTTGGCAGTACTTACTGCTAGGGAATACCGTCCCTTTTACCCCTAGCCCCCCGCGTCAACGAAACGATTCAGTGACCGCGACTGTACGTAACGTTGCCTCGTGGTCGGCTTGATAAAAAGGAGACGGAACATACTATGTCTGCACTCTTTCACGAGCCGACAAACGAGCGTGACGTCACGCACACGGACGCGGCTCTCGCTTGTGTGCGTACGAGAGCATCGAGGCGGTGAGCCCAGTGTGACCAGATCTGGCCCGCTTTTTTGCGCATGTGCGATGGCTGCGACGCGGCGGACGCAGCGACGTGCTTCAGTTTAATAAAAAGATATGCCGTATGGCACCCATTCCATGAATTAAAAAAATTAATTATTATTTTTCAAAAATATAACGTATATTACCATATCTGTGTATATTAAAAATGGCAGTTATAATATAGAAAAGAATTATGCAACATATTATAAAAGATAAGCTAAGATATATGAAAAAGTTGTTGGGGATATAAAAATTTGTAATGTGAACACTTTTTTTTTAAATAAAAATAAATATTTTAGTTGACACAAATTCTAAAGAATACCGACATTTGTTGCAAGAGTAAGGAAAATTGCCCAAAACCTTACTAGTATTCAAAACAAAATACACAACATTTTGTACAATTTAGAAACAATTTCTAATAATCTAAAGATTTAATAAAATATATAATTGTATCTATAAACATTTATAAACTAAAAATATAACTAATATTCTAAACTAAAAAAATAACTTTGTTTAATATATTTAGGAATAGAATTAAAGTAACATTTTTGTATCATTGAAAAAAACAAGTGACTTAAAATTATCACAGAAAATAATGCGAAAAGTAACTTTTATCACAGAAATCAATTTATAAATAATCTTACATAATATAATATAAATCAAAACATAGAAATATGTACATATACAAATATATATAAATATTTATGTGTACTAAACTGAAAAGAAAACAATTATATTGCACGGTTAATTATATTGCAAAAAAAGTATAATAAATAACCAAAAATTAAAATAAAATTAATAATAATTAAAAACAAAAAATGAAACATTAAGTAATCAAGTACCATCAAAACTGCTTTTTTTTATATAAATTATTATTTATGTTTATATTGCACTTTTATTGCACAAATAATATTAACTTACCTGTTTACTGCAATCCAAACAGAGCTTTCACCACACTACATCACTGCATTAATACTGCCCGCTAAAACTTTGGCGCCCATAACGTGTCGCATGTTGTTGTTATGATACGTCACTGTATCGCCTGTTCCCACCGTCGCCGCATCGCGCATGTGCGAAAAAGCGGGCCAGATCTGGTCACACTGGGTGATCCCCCATCAGCTTCCACCGCTTCGATGCTCTTGATGCTGTCCGGCACGATTTGGCATCTCTGCGCGAAGCACTACCGTGCTGTGTTTACAGTTTTAACTTCCTTACAGCATGCTGAAGCGGTGGAAGAGATGCGCACAACAGCAGCGAGTTTATGCAGGTAGAATTCGCTGCTGTTGTGCGCATCCCTTCCACCGCTTCAGCATGCTGTAAGGAAGCCAAACCTGTGAACACTGCTACCGTGCCTCTTGATTCGACGTTCGGTATCGTGTTGTAAGACTCGAAGTTTGTAAAACCGAGTTCGTAGACTTCATTGCTCAGATTGATAGGTGGATAGTAACTTACCGCGAGAACGCTGCTTCTACCGGTTAATGTGAGCGTGATCGACATTGTTGTCAAGAAGTGTTGAACGAGGAAAAAAACGCGCTAAGCAGACGGCATGGTTCTCTCCTCCGCCATACGCGCGATCGTTTGCGGACCGTCCAACTGCGGCAAGACAAACGTTCTAATACGTCTGTTAGAGAGCCCGCACGGTGTGCGATTCAAGAACGTTTACGTGTATTCACAGTCTCTGCAGCAACCAAAATATCGCTATCTGGAGCAATTGTTGGGATCACTGGATGAAATAGGTTATTTCACGTTTGCGAACAACTGCGACGTTGTGCCGACGAACAAGGCTTTGCTCAATTCCGTGTATATGTTCTACGACGTTGTCTGCAACAAACAGGACGCGATACGGGAATATTTCGCGATGGGTCGTCACTCGAACGTCGATTGGTTTTATCTCTGTCAAACGTACGCAAAAATACCAAAGCATCTGATTCGCGACAACGCGAATGTTGATTCTGTTCCGACAGGACGGCACGAATCTTCGACACGTTTACAATGATCACGTCAACATCGACATGTCATACAATGACTTCTCAGACCTGTGTCGCGCGTGCTGGCGGCGAAAGTACGGTTTCGTCGTGATAGATAAAGATAGCTTGTTTTGCAACGGCAAATACAGACGCGGGTTCAATGAATTTGCCGTGCCGTAGACAGCGGCAGTTGCGAACGGTATGTCGAGCAACGAGGCTTTGCACGCGTCGACGTTGACCGCCGATATCGACGAACGCGAGCGTTTGGCGAAAGAAATCGAACTCGCGAATCAATACGCAAGAAACATCGATCGTTGAAGACGAGACACATCAAGGACGAGTTCGCTCTCGAACGGCACTTCAAACCGATTGTTGAACCGTTGCAAGAACTGGTCGAAAGTGCAAAACCTACGGAACGTTTTTACATTACACAGGGTGTGAAGAAGAAGCTCGAGGATGGCGCAGCGGTGAGACCAACGCCGTTGAAACCGAAGAGACATTAATCAAACGCACCGTTCACAATATTATCTTCTTACGTGGGTGATAATAACACCAGCGAGATTTTTGCCGCTCTTACACCGCGTAGCTATCATCGCTTACCGGCAATCACCTGATATCGTGTATGCAATCGTAACAAACCATGAATTTGTTGTTTTGCTAAATTCCGTTGTGTTTATTTTGTTTGCGCATTCCCAATTGATACGGTACTTATGGTACTCAGGCTTTACTTTTTTTTCTTACTGTTATTATTTTGTTGTCACTTTCTCACCTACTTTAATTTTATAAATTGTGTCAAAGGCTTAGTTTAATAAATTGTTTTTTATTATTTAATTCTACTCCTGGCTTACGTGACTGCGCGGGATAGTTTGTCGTGGGCTCACGGGACAGCTTCAGTTAAAATAATTGTGTAACGGAGCCGATTTTCTATCGGCTTCGCCCGGCCTTCCGCCTGCCGGACAGCTCGATCAATGCTAAGGTTCGAGAGAGGAGAAGGCGAGAAATTGCGACACTTAGTACTTTTGATGCTGTAAGATATCGTGGTTTATTAGCCTCTAAACAGTATTTACAACGGATTTGGTTTGATCGGCACAACTTCCAAACGGTATGTGCGGATTCGGATTGATCGGCACGGCGATTTCGGCGCGGATAAGCTAATTGGCGCGGAATAATTCGCACGGTCAATGCAAATAAGACGAATTCCGATGCGGTGGTTTGTCGTTAGGCTTAAACTACGGGGTATATACACAGGCCTTATATACAAATTGCGGGGGTTAAGTCGTGAGAACGACTGTTTTAACGATGCGACAATTACAACGGCCGATTGTGCACCGGAGCGCCAGAAGTCGAAGTAATACCTCGACGGAAGCAGTCGGGATAGCGGCCGAGTCAACACGTTGACGGGAACGGTCGGGATTGCCGAGTCAACACCTCGAGCGCCGGGAAAAAAATAGGTCCTGACTAAAATCGGCTGGTTTTTATACCCCGGAGCGGCCTCTGGTCCGTCCGGGGTCGGCGTGTGGAACGCGGTTGTTTGCGCGCCGCGGCACGCACCTGCGGGCTGACGGGTGCGTGTCCGTGCGGTGCGGCTATAGGCAGGTTACAGACATTATAGCACGGCGGGTGTTATATGAGTATTCTCTATATATTTAAATTGAATATATGAGAGTAAACGCAATATCTTTTAATAATTATAATACTAGAAAATACAAAAGAATAATGATAATAAGAATAATAATAGTAACATAAACAAACTGATGGTAATAATACTATATAATAGAAATAATACATAAATAATAGTAATACTAAGAATAATATAATAGCAGTAATAATACTATATCTACACATCTATGTATATTAGTGACAGGGTTTTACTCAGTCACAAGTGATAAATCCGGCCCCTCTCCGCCCTAAACTTGAAATAGTCGCCCCGTTGTGTCGACCGACACTGAGATTGACGCAGTGACGCGTCTGGCGCTCAAATTTTTAACAAAAAATCCGTTGACGGAGTGGCGCAGCGATTGGCTCTAGTGACACCTTTTTCTATCCTGTTAGTGGAATAACGTTTTATTTTCGCAGTTCTCTATCCGAGTCCCATGCTTGAATCTCCGTTTTAGAGGAAGCGACGCGGGAATTTGGAATAACAGCATAAAAAACGTCACAATATATACATATAACACACGCACGCACAAACGCACACACACACACACACACACACACAAATATTTTGTGTACTTTTATAGATACATTGTTATAGTATATTATTCTCGGTTAATACATTAGTTTCTAATAAAATATAAGTTTTTCATATTTCAAATGTTGTGTTTAATTACTATCTGTTTTCCAGTTCTCTTTACATTTCTTGTTTAATACGTTAACTATGTAATAATGATTATATGGAGCTTCAAGAATTTTTAAATACTAATGAATTTTGGCTATTGAAACAGTAACACTGTTGTTGGAGTGTACATATTAAAATCCGTTTATTAACAATTAATAGTATAATAGCCAAAATTCATTATTATTTATAACGTTAATTTACAATATAATAAAAGATAAGGTTTTTTTATATTTTAATGTTACGTATAAAAAGCAATCATTAATTTTTATATTTCAAATGTTGTGTATAAAAAAGGCAAACACCATCGCTAAGTACCAATTCACAAATAAACAATGTTTTAATCGAATCATAAATAAACCACAAATAAATAAAAAATAAATTCGGTTTAATCATAATCAAACTATAATTGAATCATAATTGAACCATACGGAAACCGTAAAAACAAATGTTTTACTATAATCCAAGCACAAATAAACAATAAACGAATCATGTTTGACCATGAAAGATTTTTTCTAAGAAACCATGTTAAACTCCGATTACTTTATATAAAAATAATAAATATATAGAGAATATGTTATACCTAAAGATGAGAATAATAAATGTACAAACAAAGATGTGTCATGTAACATTTTATTGTTGTTCAGACCACCAATTAACTATTAAATAAGAATTCTCTCAGGCTCTGTAATCTTTTCAAGATTAAATGAATGTAAATTGTCCGTGAAAAGCCGTTTGCAGGATGTTGCGCGGAAAATATGCCTGTGTATTGTGAGCGACTGTATTTTGAATTTTGTTACTCCCGTTTCGGGTGGTGTACGAGAGCGTCACACACACCTTCGGCACGTCCTTGGCTCACTCGAACGAATCTATGAACAAAACTTGGGCGCCAGGCGTGAGAATCACGCCGCACAAACACAAGACAATAAATTCACCAATGTAGCCGGACGTGACAGTACTTTCTCCGCTAAAAGAATGCTTCACGGCAGCTCAGAATCTGAAACGGAGAGGCGGGGGTTCGGGAGGCGACTTTAGGCGTAGGGCGAGAAAGAAACTCAGCTCAGTTTAATAATAAACAGATTAACAGGAAATATATTTTAGTTGCGACAACTTATGAGTGTAGCGGCCTTCCGCTTATTTACAATATTAGATGTCATATACTGTACTTGAGGCTGATCGTTGGCACGCGGCGGTCGCGGCGCGCGTACACGACGCAACTACAAAAAAAATAACAGAAATTGTGGACGGTTAGTGTAACGGAGGTAGCGCGGTTTTAGCCACAAATTTTTAGTGGCCAGTTGACGGCCGATCGCAAGTATGTGATAGTTAATAGGAGCGATAATATTTCACGCGGCTGGATGGAAAATTATCCCGGCATCGGCCAGCGACGGGGCGCGACGGGAACTCGTATCGTTCTTCTCGCCCGCTGACGCAATCTTCTAGAGCCCCGACGTAAACACGATAAGTCCGGAATGTGCTTCGCAGAAATAAACAATAGCAACACGACGCGGAACCGTCCACGGTAATTAGTTCAAACTACGCTACAATTTACACTCAATACAACGCAAAAACGAATGAATTATAACGAATCGACAACGATTTCGGTTAGACGATACAAAACATAGAACACTGTGGCGACCACGAAAGAGAGAGAGTGATCTTTACAATCGACCGACGCAATGCACTGTTAAGCCCAACAGCTACGATATCTTGCGATCACAATTAACGCGATTACCTCCGCGTCAAATCCGCGACCTTGGCCAACGGAATTCGAGTCGCTGGATCGGTATACGCGGAAAAACGGACTCGCGGCGCGCAGTTGCGGGGATGAGGAAACCTGGAGGCACTCACTTTGCGGCGACAGCTTCTCGCAATCAGCCTTCACTCATTGTTCCGGGGATTAGGCACCAGGATATCCTCGGTTCTCCCTAGGCAGCAGATGTTCGGCACCGAAACTTACTTTCGCATACTGGCACACACACTATTTTCGAAGGTTCTCCGGCAGCCCACGCTCTTTTTGCTGGTTCGCACAACAGTGTCTCTCGAGTCTTGCGGCGTTCGGCTTCCGCATTCCGCTAGATCCCCTGCGTACGCTAATCAGCCAATCAGGTGACGCGTCGCGTCGCGCGGTGATCGATCGCCACTTGCGTAGATCCGCGTTGTCCTTCCAAGGGCAACTGTAGAGCCGCGTCGGGCCCTTACCGCCCGATTCCTGTGGAAGATTCCGCAGCTTTCTAAGGCGTATTCTCCACCTCGGGTCGGCAGGTCGTACACGCTCATCGGATCCCGACAACGTTGAGGGTGTCCGGGTGGCGCCTTTTCCGACCGCCCTCTCTGAGACAATCGGTCACCCCTTGCCCTGTAACTGTTCGACTCGTACGCTCCTGTCTCTTGGCTGTTCGCTCTGTTTCTTTTCTCTTCTTCTCGCGAGACTGACTGCTAATTAGCTCTTCTCCCTCGGATCACTGTAACTGACGGGACGACACACACACAAAACAATTAGCCGCACAGCGGCTCGCTTTACAGAAATGAATTAAAAAATTACAATACAAAAGATCGTAATCGCGGGCGCGTGATCAGCGCGCGTTTCGCTTGGCAGCTGCCTCGATATTTGAAAACCGGCGTCCTACGAGACGCCACGCAATATAAGATAGGTCGCTCTCTCTAAATAAGGAGAGACGCGGGCCTACCGCCCTCCGTGCGGCCGTATTAATTACCCTGTGACAGACACCAAAAAGGTGTCACGTCACAGTATATATATACACATGTGCACACATATGAATAAACGTACTCACATTTTTCATGTGAGTTTTTTAATTGAAATTTCAATTCTTTAAATTCATATAGGATGCTAGTTTTGCATCTCGTATATGGAGGACCCCAAATACCCCCCGAAATAATTTTTAAAATATTGCGAAAAAATACTCCTCAGCCAGGAGTCGAACCCGGAATCTCCGGCTTTCCGGGCCGTCGCCTTTCCTGTTAGGCTACTGAGGCACTTGGAGTCTCTTCTCGCAATATCATGTACATTTTGTTAAGATGTTCTGATATACTCTTCACAAACAATTTACATTCATTTAATCTTGAAAAGATTACAGAGCATGAGATAATTCTCATTTAATACCTTTAAACAACAACGCTGTCGGAAGAAAGCGGTATATCAGAACATTTTAACAAAATGTACGTGATATTGCGAGAAGAGACTCCAAGTGCTTCGGTAGCCTAACAGGGAAGGCNACGGCCCAAAAAGCCGGAGATTCCAGGTTCGACTCCTGGCTGAAGAGTATTTTTTCGCAATATTTTAAAAATTATTTTGGGGGGTATTCGGGGTCCTTCATATACGAGATGCAAAAGTAGCATCCTATATGAATTTAAAAAATTAAAATTTTAATTAAAAAACTCATATGTGTGTGTGTGTGTGTGTGTGTGTGTGAAAAATGTGAGTATGTTTATTTATATGTGTGCACATGTATATATATATACACAGGCATATTTTCCGCACAACATTCTGCAAACGGCTTTTCACTGACAAGTTACATTCATTAAATCTTGAAAAGATTACAGAGCCTGAGATAATTCTCATTTAATAACTTTAAACAACAACGCTGTCGGAAAAAAGCGGTATATCAGAACATCTTAACAAAATGTACGTAATATTGCGAAAAGAGACTCCAAGTGCCTCGGTAGCCTAAAAGGAAAGGCGACGGCCCGGAAAGCCGGAGATTCCAGGTTTGACTCCTGGCTGGGGAGTATTTTTTTGCAATATTTTACAAATTATTTCGGGGGGTATTCGGGGTTCTTCATATACGAGATGCAAAAGTAGCATCCTATATGAATTTAAAGAATTGAAATTTCAATTAAAAAACTCACATGAAAAATGTGAGTACGTTTATTTATATGTGTGCACATATGTATATATATATATACACAGGCATATTTTCCGCGCAACATCCTGCGAACGGCTCTTCACGGACAATTTACATTTATTTAATCACCAATTAAATATTTTAACTACTTTTTGTAATGCGCAGTGGCTCGAATGTGTTTCACATTGCAGATAATTCAATACATTTATTGTATTTAAAGAAACAGTATCGTCGTACTTCGCATTTGATGTATTTATAACACAGGCACACAAAAAAAATGTTTTGGGTCCACAGACTAGACCACTCATTCTATATGTATTTTGAGACGCTGAATTCATTTTCGTAGTCAGTTTACTCTTACCATGTCAGGATTTTTGGCAAAACTCAAAACATACCCAAAAAATCAGTAAATTTGCATCTTTTTGCGGCACAAAAACCAGTATCAAATAAATTCGTACTTTTAATTCTAATTTTATATATTGTTGGATCACCAAATTTATTTCTAGAGTCAGTGGTAAATGTACAGAAAAGGTCACCCCCCTCCGATTTCAATAAGCTCGACATATGTTGTCAAGGACACCTTCCTGAGTACCAATCTGTAAATTTTAGCCGTCGCTCGTTGTTAATAAAAAAGTTATGAACAATTGAAGTTTGAAAACTAAGTTTTTATTTTGCGACATTGTGTACAATTTTTTCTTCGTGATTCTTCGAATCTTTTTGTCGGTGTTGTAAACGTGTAGGCAGGGGGGCTGCGCCCCCCTGCACCCCTCTAAAATCTAACTTAACCCTAACCTAACCTAAACTTTTCTTTCTGCACTCCCTCTCGCAAAATTTTCACTTATATCTATTGATATTGTAGTAACACAGGTTAGGTTAGGGTTAGGTTAGAGTTTAGGAGGGGTGCAGGGGGCGCAGCCCCCCCTGCCTACACGTTTACAACACCAACATAAAAAACATGAAAGAATTAGGATGTGATCCCATCCACTGTTATTTTTTGCGTAACGCGTAACGCGTAATCAGAGATTACGTGTTTAATATAAAACAATATTGAATATAAGAAAGAGTGAGAAATACATCATAACATTTGTTTCCGACCTTTACATACTTATTGACATTATACGTGTTTGTAAAGTAAATATTTAGTATGTACGATATTTTGAAGGCTACTTTTTCATTCTTTTTGTTCGTGTTATAAGCGTGTAAGCAGCAGCCTTAGTTTTCAAACTTCAATTGTTCATAACTTTTTTATTAACAACGAGCGACGGCTAAAATTTACGGATTGTTACTCAGGAAGGTGTCCTTGACAACATATGTCAAGCTCATTGAAATCGGAGGGGGGTGACCTTTTCTGTACATTTACCCCCGCTTGCTTTCAAAAGATGTGGCATGTCAGTAGGAAGAATATCAGCCAGTCAGCTACATTTCTTGGGACCTTTAACATAGACGAGACGTGTCGTGATTATTTTTGATGCCACAAATAGCTGTTGTAATTAAATTCTTTGCTTTGCGATTTGCAACGTTTTCATCTTCCCAACGCAAGCCGTGATGATGCGCCATCAGCCAAGAAGCTGCTGACCTGTCTGATCTTGCGAGAAAACTCCACGGGAAGAGGCTTTCAAAAATGTAGTGCAAGAAAACAGTGCCTTTTTGCAATACAACTACTTTCTTGACAATAAATTTTTTCCGGACTACAAATCCTTGCAGGTCTACAAACGTCGGCACAAGCATGGTGACGTAATCGTGTGACCAACAAACGACAAATGTTATCCATCGTAAAGTACTTTCGCTCTTAAACAATTTTTAAATTATGGAGGGGAGAAGCGCTGATGTTACACTTTATGTAATGTTGCGCAGTACGTTATACTTTATGTAACTTTGCGTACTACGTTAATTAACGAATTGTATTCAATAACACTCGTCGTGCAAATTGAGACAATAGGTTGCAGTATTTGCCGGTATATTTTCTTTGCAATCGACTTCAAACCGCACATCGACGGTCGCACTTTTGACAGTCTCGTTTTGACATGAACAATCAAAGGGCCACGTTGCAGAAAATTGTAAATCGTGAGAAACGATACGACAACACCACATCTGTAGTACGTTTTACGAAAATGTGTGTATATAGCGTACAAAACGGCATATTGTTTTTTATCAAAATCTAAATGCAAGTCGTCATAAGAACAGAATTAAGAGTTGAAATAAAGTTTTACGTTGGTCAACTGATTGTGATCTAATCGCGTGACATCTGATGACATATTGTTTCTTCGAGCAGTCTGTAGCGCAAATATGACATATCTTGATTTCTCAAGTTGTGTCGCCGTTTTAACGGCCTACGAATGTTTAGTCGTGTTGTATACTAATGGAAACTCATAGAGATCCCATGAGCAAAAACTTATCGGTCAAATACCGTCCGCTTTCTAGAGTTTGTAACAACGAGAACTTTGTGACATTGTTCAACACTACATGTGGTATTCACCAATGCACTTTGAATAATTCAATCATTCAATGCTTCACGATCCACCTGACAAACTGCTGTTATGCAGTTTTTGTCGTTGCCATGGACCTAAGAATACATAAACAGAGCATTCCACAAGGGGTAGGTAAAAGTAGCGGTAAGGGAGGCAGTATCTTGAATTCGGCTTTTTTTGTAAGCGCGGTTCTGAATTATTCGGCTTTGCGTAAAGGTTATCTTTGACAACATTTCCAATATTCATTGAAACTTTATAGCACATGTGATGTGAAATATAAAGTTTTAGTTTTGACAGTGAATATTAGAACGCATTGTGATTTATTGACAATTAACTAATACTTATAATAATTACACTTAATAAATAACGTAAAGTTTTAAAAATAATTTATATTTAAATTTTTTACAATGTTACTTGATAATGATTTGAGCTCAGAGTATGATCAAACTAAAAAAATTGTGTCATATTTGTAAGTCAATACAATTATATTTACTATTACATATAAGATAGGAAAGAAAATATGTAAAATTCATATATTTATTAACTTGAAAGAAGAAAACAAACTATTTTGTTTTTCTTTTATTGTTCTTGAAACACAATTAATTTATTTAAATTTTGTCTCTCATTAATGTGATCATTTTTTATATAATGACTTAATTGAAATTTACAATATAATTGTATAGTAACATGTATTGAATGGTTTACATAGTTACTAGAAAAGCAGTGGTCGCTTAGGTGTTTTTATAAAATATTAAATATGTTGACGTGTATAAGTTTTCTCATTACAACAAGTACAAAAATATTGACGTTAAAATTGCTGAAAGATTTCTGTGTACACAAATAATCGCACATTGTATCTTTTACTTGCTTACATATATCAAGAGGCACGGTAGTGCCTCGCGCCAAATTCACGCGCAACGAAGTGGCGCATTGTGCCTCTTAGACGCAAAAATCACTTTTCAAAAGAAATAGTACAACATAAAATATTCATATCTCAATAACGACTGAACCAATTGCTTTATTTAGTCTCCATCAAGTCGGATTATACAACTGATAATAAAAGTGTGTATGTGCTTTTTTGTATGTCTTCTGTTTAAAAATAATAAAAATTTTCTTCCAAGTATATGAACTTTTATCCTGTTGTGACCTCGTCTTCAATGTCACAAAAATGTATGCATGTATCTAGTGCTTCCAAGAAATAGCGTAAAAAAAAGAAGCGTCCCGTTTGCCCACGTTGCGATTGCCCACAGTCACTATTGCCTACGTTGCGATTGCCCACGAGTTACTTTTGCCTACAAAATCAACGTTGCAAAATCAATGCGTGGGCAAAAGCAACTCGTGGGCAATTGCAACGTGGGCAATTGCAACGTGGGCAATTGCAACGTGGGCAAAAGCAACTCGTGGCCAATTGCAACGTGGGCACTCGCAACGTGGGCAAAAGCAACGTGGGCAATATTGACTGTGGAAAAAAGACTCCCACTCTGAAAAAGCGTTGAATAAAAAAGAAGAAAACTGTAATATGTGATGGGAAAGAAGCAGAGAAATAAAAATAAAAAAAGAGAGAGTGCAAAATACTGAACAAAAAATGGAAAAACAGTAAGGAAAAGTGAAAAAGAGTACAAAAGAGAATGAGAGAGAGTGAGAGAAAGTGCGAGAGAATGCAAAAGAGAGCGAAAGAGAGTGACAACGAGTGCGAGAAAAATTGAGAGAAAGTGTGAGAGAGTGCGAGAGAGAGTGAGAGAGAGTGAGAGAGACAGTGCAAGCGAGTGAAGAATGTGAGAAAGAATGAATGAAGGAATGAATGTTTGTTTTTTTTTGTATAAGAACGCTCTGAGATAATATCTCCTAAAGCGCCAAAAAAATACAACAAAATACAACAAAATAATAATAAGAAAGATAAAGAGAGAGAAAGAGTTAAATAGTAAGAGAATTTGAGAGAGAAAAGTAAGAGAGAGAGTGAAATAGAGTAGAAAAGATAATGAAAAAAAGAGAGACAAAAAGGCAGAGCGAGAAAAAGAACGCAACAAGAGCGATCATATGAGGAACATAAATAGTAAATATATATTATAGTTTTTATTACACATTACTCTCAAGTTTTGTTATAAACAAAACATAATTAAACCTAAAAAATATAATTATTATTAAATGAAAATTAATGTATACGAGGCGGAAATATTTTTGATCTTGGAGATTTCCTTGAAATAAAAAAAAGGTAATTATGCAGTTATACGGACTATTTTCCGATCTCAACAATTTTGACATATGTTATCAAGGTCACCTCNCTGAATAATAATATGAAGGTTTTATCCGTCGCTCATTGTTTATAAAAAAGTTATGAACATAAAAAGTTTACTGAATGAATTCTTATTTTTCGATTCCACGTACATTTTGTTCGTGTTTCAAGTGTGTAGGCAGGGGGGGGGCTACGCCCCCCCGCAGGGGGAGTGGCTTCGCCCCTCCCTCTGCTCCCCCCTCGGGAAAAAATAACGACTTCCGATTACATTTGTTTCATGTCGTTGCAAAAGTGGGTACTTGATTTTTGAGGGGGGAGCAGGGGGAGGGGCGAAGCCACTCCCCCTGCGGGGGGGCGTAGCCCCCCCCCTGCCTACACACTTGAAACACGAACAAAATGTACGTGGAATCGAAAAATAAGAATTCATTCAGTAAACTTTTTATGTTCATAACTTTTTTATAAACAATGAGCGACGGATAAAACCTTCATATTATTATTCAGAGAGGTGACCTTGATAACATATGTCAAAATTGTTGAGATCGGAAAATAGTCCGTATAACTGCATAATTACCATATTTTTATAAACAATGAGCGACGGATAAAACCTTTATATTATTATTCAGGGAGGTGACCTTGATAACATATGTCAAAATTGTTGAGATCGGAAAATAGTCCGTATAACTGCATAATTACCAAAAAAAACCATAAAAACGTGCAATACTTCATTATATATGCAATATAATACCATATGTATTTTTATTTAATATATTATCTTAAACATGTTACTCATAACATTACGTTATACTTACAGTTTACAACTGGAGATGATACGTAATCAAGAGGCATGGTAATGCCTCGCCCCAAGTTCCTGCGCACCGAAGTGGCGCACGACCTGCGCGAGGCGTACTGTGCCTCTTAGACGCAAAAATCACTTTTCGAAAGAAATAGTAAAACATGAAATATTTATATCTCAATAACGACTGAACGACCTAACCGATTGACTTTTTTTTAGTCTCAATCGATTCGGAATAAAAACTTAAAGACAAAAGTTATGTGTTTTTTGTCTGTGCCCTATATACGATGATATTGGAAATTTTCTTCTAAAAGTATAAAATTTTATCATGTTCGAATCTAGTCTCTAATGTGCAAGGAATGTGTGCGTGTACCTCGTGTTTCCAAGAGATGGCGGTATAAAAGCGTTGAAAGAAAAGGAAGATAACTGTACTATGTGATGAGAAAGAAACAGAGAGATAAAAATAAAGGAAGAGAGTGCAAGAGTGAGTGAAAGATAGTGACAAAGAGTGCAAGAAAGAGTAAAAGATAGTGCAAAGGAGTGCAAAAGATAGTGAGAAAGAGCAAGAGGAAGTGAGAGAGAAAGTGAGAGAATGAAAAAAAATGAGAGAAAATGCGAAAGAGAGTGAGAAAGTGTAAGAGAGAGTGAGAGAGAGTACGACAGAAAGTGAAAGAGAATGCGAGAGGGAGTAAAAAAGATTGATTGATTGATTTTTGTTTAGCTTTCTCAGTTATTTTAAATACAGTTTTAACAAAAATTTGCTATAACATATGTTTTTTACGTTCTTTTAAATGATTTGAGTCTTTCTTTACTTTTTATTTCCGCTGGTAAGGCGTTGTACATTTTTATCCTTTCATAAAACATATTTTTTGTGCGCTTCTTATTTTTCTGAATTTTATTTTAAGGTTTCCAATTTGCCTTGTTTCTTTTTCACTTTCTATTATTTCTAACCTAACCTATCTCTTAATGGTAACATGTTTCTTAAGATCTTAAAAATAAATATACAAACATTATAATATAATCGTTGTTTTATAGACATAAATTGCAGTGCATCCCGCATACATTCTACTTTGGTATACCTATCACACTGTAATATTACTCTCATAGCCCGATTTTATGCTATCTGCAACTGACTTAGCTGTGTTTCATCTATATCTAGTAATAGCGTCGCACAATATATTAAGTGCGACGCTATGATTATCTTGTATATAATACATCTAGTGTACATTGATATAAAATTGCTTATTTTATTTAAGAAACTTGTTTTTTACCTATTTTCTTTACCATATAATCACAATAAGCTTTACATCTTAGTTTGTCATTAATAATTACACCTAGATATTTTATTGTTCCTACACGCTCTATCTCACTACCGTCCAGACACACACACACACACACACACATTTCAGTGTAATATTACCTCTCAATTCTTTTCTTATACTTCTAACTATCATAAATTTCGTTTTTCTCGCATTCAGTTTTAGCTTGTTTATATTCATCTATTGCTCGGCTACATTGAATGCTGTATTCATTTTATTATACTTTATATCCGTGCTACTTTCTCCACTGACGTATATTAAAGTGTCATCAGCAGACATTTTTTTACTGCATCCTTCTGGACAGATTTTTATTATATCATTTATATATACTATAAATAACAAAGGTTCCAGTACTGGTCTCTGTGGTACTCCATATTCTGTTGTTAGTAATCTAGAACACTTATGATTAAATCGCACTTGCTGTTTCCTACTGCTTAGATACGATTTAAGCCATTCTAAGACCACTCCTCTAATTCTATACTGATACAATTTCTCTAATAATCTTTCTCTATCTATTGTCTCAAACGCTTTTTTAAGGTCCATGAAAATTACTTCCTTCATTTGTCCCTCACTTACTACTAGTTTTTATTCGTCCAATGACAGTTTGAATCGCTGTTTCGTACGAATACTGTTTTCTGAACTTTGACTGATGCTCTGTAATAATAGCATTACTTTCCAGATACATTTCAAGCTGTTTTTTTCTAAACTAATTCTGAAACTTTCTAAAATATTAGTAATATATTAATAGGTCTGTACTTACTTGCTTTTTTCGCTTTATCTATTTTTGGTATTGGCACTATCGTTGAAGTTTTCTATCTTTCCGGACAGCAACCAACTCTCAAAGAACTATTTACTATATCTGCAAACTCCTCTTTTATTACACAAGAAACTGCTTTTAACATATCACTAGTTATCCCCTCATCCGCATCTTTCTTTTTTAGTAATCCCATAATAATTTTCTTTAACTCGTCTAGCCCTATCATCTCGAAATTTTCCATACTTTCTTTGTTCTCGATAACATAAATAATTTTTTTATTTGTATCGCTGGACCTACATATATTTATAGATTATACTATACTATTACTACTTTGTATGTAGTATAAATTAAATTTATTGGCTACATTCGGCTCATCAGTATTATCTAAGATTTCAAAATCTATACTTTCTACTATCTTTGTTCCTACTGGCTCACCTTTAATTATGTCTTTCAAGGTTTTCCAAATAGTCATAGAATTTTTCTTGTTGACATTTATCATATTTTCATATAATGCTTTCTTTTTGTATCTTTAATTAATATTACAACTGTATTTCTTTCAGTTTTAAATTGCAACTAATTTTGCTCACTTGTTTCATAAACCGCTTTCTTGTATGCTTTATCCCTTCTATCAGCTGCTTNTCTTATTTCATCTGAGAATCACTTTTTCCCTTCCCACACCTTCGGGATTCTAAACTTTCTTATTGGCGCCACTATATCTAACGCTTCTACTATACTGTCAACAAGCTTTGTCGCTCTCATACTGACATCTATATCTTGACTTTTATGCAATTTATTTTCCACTAATCTGGTAAATTCATTTACATCAAATTCCTTAAAGCTCTTAACGCTAAATTCTCTATAGTTATTTTCCCTTCTCCTAGCACCAAATTTAACTTGAAGCCATGCATGATCCGTTATTTTATTTTAGGTTCGTAAATTACCTGTACTTCTAAACCATCATTATTAGCGAAAATTAAATCAATAATTGTCTGACTGTCTTTTGTGATTCTTGTCGGTTTATTAACGTATTGCTTCATACCTAAGCTCAGCATTGTCGTTTGCAGCTTCGTCGCAGAAAAATAATCTATCATAAGATCTATATTAAAGTCATCAATTACTATACATTCTTCTTTTATTGTTAACTCCAGAACGCTCACTTTACTATCTTCAATCTCATCCGTCAATCTAGTTTCCGACAGTGCTAAGATTGCAGGATTTATTTTCTTCAAAATCTGATGCTGTATCTCATTTTATGCGCCGTTAAAATTCCGCATTTGTATATAGCATTAGCTCCACATCTTCCTGTAATTGCTATTTAAGGTTCTTCCAGCCAGCTCTCCTCTTCTCTTCTTATAGTGCCCCCTTAAAAGTTGGACACTCCATACTGAGAGCGTCGTGCTCGTCATTTATTTTCAGATTGTATGGTCGAATTTTGAACAAACATATTTCACACATTTTTTCTTTGTTGCTGAGCAGTCAATCAAGTTGTGATTTCCTGCACATTTGTGACATGTCTTGTCTCTCACACAGTTTTTAGCTATGTGATAATAACCTCAGCATTAAAAAACATCTTTTAACACTAACATGATTAAATACAGAACATTTCTTCCATCCCATATTTAGTTTAGTTTTCTTCAAAATCAACTCGTGTGTTTCATCATTTGTTTCTAATATTATTGATCCCGGTTTACTTTTTCGTTTTTTATACTAGTTGTTATTATTTTTTTGTTTAATTAGTTTCTTTACTATTTGCATATTCATTGCGTCTATTTTATTTTGCCTTTTTATTGTAGATATAAGTTCATCATTATTTAAATTTACCTCTTCTATCCCTACATTAATAATTTTTAATTTCGGCTTTGATTGTGATGATTCTACTACTTTATAATTTTCTCTTAGTTTAGCTTGAACTGTCTCCTTCAATTTTTTTACTTTTTCTCAAGTTTCACATCTCATTATTACAGTTCCCTTGCTTTCTTTTCATAATTTTGTTACTCCTATCGCCATATTCTTAATATCCACTTTTTTTCTTTGTTTTTTTGTGATTTCACTCTCCTGTTCCAATTTTGGCTTCACAATTATATTTTTCTTCTTCATTTCTTTAACTGCTTCACTGTAGCTTCTTTGCGATCTTGACGCTGGTTCGCGCACTACTCCCTGTATCATTATTCTTAGATTTTCCAGTTCTTGTTTAACGTTTCCTAATTCCTCTCGAACTATCTCTTTAATCATCATTTTGATTTCTTTTACAGTTCTTATAAGATACTCTATTTTTCCACCAATGGCAGTCAATCCACTCATTCCTGATGACTTATTTCTATTTCTCGGTGCCGCGAATAAACCCGCAGAACCTATAGATCCTGTCTTATCCCTGCTGCTTCCTGCCGTCGTCGGCGCTTTCTTCATATTTGCTTCTTGGTTGTTTTCAACGAAAACCTCTTCAAATAGACCAGCACATGGCATCAATTCCCGGTTTCTATAATAAATTTTATGTTTACATACACATGAATAAAACAGAGTGCGAGAGAAAGTAAGAGAGAGTGAGAGAGTGCGAGAGAATGTGAAAGAAAGCGTGAGTGAGAGTGAGAAAGAGTGAGAGATAATAAGAGAAAGAATAGGAGAGAGTGCATGAAAGAATGTGAAAGAGAGTGAGAGAGAGTGAGAAAAAGTGAGAGAGAATGTGAGAGTGCGAGAGGGAGTGAGAGTGAAAGAGAGAGTGCATTCTCGAATTGTCTCTCACTCTTCCTCGCACACTCTCGCATCCTCTCTTACTCTCTCTTGCATTCTCTCATTCTGTCTCGGCCTCTCACGCATTCTTTCCCACTCTTTCTCGCATTTTCTTTCACTCTCATTCGCACTCTGTCTAACTCTCTTTCACCCTCTCTCACACTATCTCGCACTCTCTCGCACTTTCTCCCACTCTCTCTCGCCTTCTCGCACTTTCTCACTCTCCTATTCTCTTTCGCCCTCTGTCTTTTTATCTCTCACACTTTTTCTCACTCTCTCTCCAACTCTCTTTCACTCTCTCTCTCTCTCTCTCTCTCTCTTTTTTTTTCTCTCTCTTTCTCCCACTCTCTTTTACTCCCTTTTTCTATTCCCCACTCTCTCTCACTCTCTCTCCAACTTTCTATCACTCTTTCTTTCACTGTCTTTCATTCTTTCTCACTCTCTCTCTAACTCTCTTTCACTCTCTCGCATTCTGTTTCACTCTTCATCACTCTCTCTCGCACTTTCTCGCACCTTCTCACACTCTCGCATTCTTTCTCACTCTCTCGCACTCTCTCTCTCTCTCTGTTATAAGTTACGTGTTGTATATTATGTATGATATCTCGAAAAACTTATCTTTTCAAAAAAGGTAAAAAAAGGCGCCAAGTACACGCACAACACGTATTGTATTTCATTATACTTATATACTATAGAAACTTCTTTCTCTATAAACCAAGTTTTATAAATATACTATAGAAACTTCTTTCTCTATAAACCCAGTTTTATAAATATACTATAGAAACTTNTTTCTCTATAAACCCAGTTTTATAAATATACTATAGAAACTTNTTTCTCTATAAACCCAGTTTTATAAATATACTATAGAAACTTNTTTCTCTATAAACCCAGTTTTATAAATATACTATAGAAACTTNTTTCTCTATAAACCCAGTTTTATAAATATACTATAGAAACTTCTTTCTCTATAAACCCAGTTTTATAAATTATTATACAAAAACTTTTTTCTCTATAAAAGCTGTTTTACAAAATATTATATACTATAAAACATAGTTTCTCTAAAAACCTGTTTTACAAAAGAAGTAATATCACAAAATAGCACCAAGTGAATTTTTGTAAATATAGAAATAAGTCTTCTGTGCACAATCTGCACAGAAAACTGCAGAGTGCAGAATAATGCGAATGTGAAAATCTTGCAAGACAAGACACCTTTACACATATCTCGCATTNAGACATCTTGCAAAGCAAATGCGACAACTTTGCAAGAGAAAACTTTGACATATCAGAGGTCTTGCAAACTAAGACCTCTGCACAGACATCTTGCGTACGTGTTATTAACACACGACAAATGTTACTCGCGAGTAACGGAGAACGCGTCTGCGATGTCTAGCGATAAGTTAGAAGTTACGCTGTTACTCGTAGTATGTGTAGAAGAAAATTGCTGGGCCTACTAAATTTTTGTTACATCATCAACAAAACGATTTGTACTGAAACTAACAAGTAGACCCAGCAAAACTTTATTTTCTATAAAAAACAAAAAAAAAGAAAAAGTTTTTTCAAACTAAAAAATATTTAATGCAAAAAAACTTGGCGCGGCTGCACCAAAAATCTATCTACAGACATGTCTTATATGTGCGTTCAAGCTATTGTATTTACAAGCTGCAGATATTGTGGATATGTTTTGTGTACACGCGAGCGTACCCAGCTATTTACAACTGTTTACAATTAGTTTTTCATATTTCACATAAGTAAAGTATCTTGGCATATCACAAACAAATAAGCCAATCAACGTTTTAAGAAAAATATATACAAATATTTTTATTTGGATGTCACCGTTATACACTTTAATTCAGTATCAGTAAACTTGACGTTAATTTATTAATAATATTTACTTTAGAGAATTATAAATTGCAGTTTAAAATTAGTGAATGAATTTTTAGTTTGAAAGTTTAATTTAACATTTATAGTTTTTAATTAAAAAACTACTAAGTATAGTTATTACATCAGACTGCCGTGCATATAAAAATTTTAATTCATTATATTTGAGGTGCAGCCGCGCCAAGTTTTTTTGCATTAAATATTTTTTAATTCCGTAATTACTCCGTAATTCTGTATTCAATCCTGGTCAAATTTATGTTGCATTATCTTGAGTAATGTCTTTAGAAGGACTGTATTTAATTAATTATAATCCTTCATCTGTAAAAGCTAGTGTTACGTCCTGGGGACTCCACGGGCCCCTTTTTCTTGCAACGTGACGCGCCGACATACAATAAATTCCGTTTTTTCTCAATAAATAACATGAATGGACTCGGACTTCGACGCGCCAGGCGCGCAAATAGAAATCGTGTCGACG
>NW_018022222.1:0-1616 GCF_002006095.1 Pseudomyrmex gracilis
ATCAACTACCAATTAAAACGAATTAGGCTGGATCCTCATGCAGACATCGGCGCTTTGACATCAATCAACGCTCAGTGTCAAAGCGCCAGTGTCTGCATGAGAATCCAGCCTTATTTCTGAGTATTTTTGATAAGATATTTACAATTTGCGACGGGTTATTTGCGACGGAAATAATTAAATAAACACCGATATCTGACATAAAAAATCGATGCATCGATGTAATGATAAGGAAAACATCAAACCAATTAATCGATTATTAAAAAGAAAACTATCGTTCATTTCGATTAATCGTAAAATATTGCCCATCCCTAGTACCGGCAACGTCCCCGATATAAAAAAGGAAAAATGAAAATGAAGACTTACAGATAATATTCCTTCTCTCTTTACAAAGTGTCATGGCAATCGTTTCTCCTTTTTGCCTCTCACTCGAGAAACTTCAAAATTCGCGCACTCGGGAAAACGCGATGTTTTGATTCACTCGCGAAAAAATGAATATTAAACTGATCTTTTTTTAATAAACTGTTTGGAAACTTGGCACGAAATAACTACAAATTGTATACTTTATATTTATGAGAAATGGAAAATTAATTTAGAAAACGGAATAAATATATTGTGCAGAAAAATCCGACTGCAGCAATACCTCCGACCGTGTTTTAAATGTTTTATTCTGAATTGATTAAGACTAAAACAAAAGTGATCGGTTAAGTCGTTACTGAAAAATTGCCCCGAGAAAATCTTCCTACTTCTCAAGTGCATGATTTTCACGTATAAGACGCACAGTATGCTCGCGCAGTTCAAGTGCCACTTCGTTGGCGCGAGGCACTATCGTGCTTCTTGATATCACTCTAAGATTTTTGTATATGATATATTAAAATAATAAAGATTTGGCATTGTCGCGTTAATTTTAAATTTCGACGCTATGTATTTGTGAGTATTTATGTGATAAATAGTGAAAATGACTTCTCAATTAAGAAATAAAGAGCAATTTATTAAAGAGAAAGCTCATAGGTCACGTACTTTGTTTAACTATATTTTATAAATTAAACGGTCAACAATTAAAATGTTTTTATAATATTCATATATTTTTGTTCTGCATCATATTCAGGTTTTATAACAATCTTAAGAATTGTATGGATATTATACTTAAAAATCTGACGTTAATTTGAGTTGTGTATATACGTTGCGTGTTAAAACTGCACATTTTAATTACAATTATCTTAAAAGATAGACGGTCAATAAGTTCTAATTGCATAACAACGTAGAGAGCACTTAAATTACTTGTCAATTCAAAATTTTAGCACATTTAATGTTATATTTACGTGTGTTGTTATAATAAACAACCGTATAAATTTATATTTCTCTTTATTAATAAAAATGTGTTCTGTTATATACAGGCTTTTATATATATATATCTGCATAACTGCCCCACACACAGTGCTGCCACCTCCAGCTTACCCACGCTCATTTATGCTGGCTCTTTTAGACACAGACAATAGTATATACCATCTTCCTTTTTTTTTATACACACATATATATATACACAGTTTGTCCGGAAAGTTCCCGGACTGATTTTTTCTAGCGCGGGTAAGCGGCGCTATCGAGCGGTCAACGCTGGA
>NW_018022222.1:2388-25560 GCF_002006095.1 Pseudomyrmex gracilis
AGTCCGGGAACTTTCCGGACAAACTGTGTATATATATAATAACATACGACTATCATATTATTGAAACATTACAAAGTCCTTAAACCTATGGGGAACCTGTCTTTCTCTCTTTGGTTGTGCGGTTGTAACAGGATCTTCTTGAATTGAAGTATTACTATGTCTTGTGTTTGATGTTTTATCCAACGCAGTTGTTGTCTTCCGAGGAACGTGTAGCTGTTCCTTGCTCGTGACATTATTATAGACGGGCTATAGCTTCATTCCCCTTTAGTTGTACCGGTGTAGCGGTATCAATAATACTTTCAATCTTCTTGTCATCCGAGTTATGCTCTGTTCCATTTACGGGACCGTAGTAGGATTGTATATTAACTAAACTCCGCCTATAATTAGCACCATCGACATTAGATTAGATAGTCCCTGTCATTAAACTTATGCTCGACGACTCCTTTTTCCCATAATTTACTTTGATCTAGCTGTAATTGTACAGCGACTGGTTGTCGATTCTCAAGTTCTGGTAACATTTTGCTTTGGAATCGTAATAGAACTTACTCCTTCTACGACTGTGTTCCATTTTCTCGGGCACTTGCTGTATTATTCGGTAACAACATTGCTAATGTTGCTGGAATTCCTGTTCGGGTTCGGCGTGAAAAAATTCTTTGTGATGGGCTAGAAGCTATCGTATTTGGGGTATTTCTCCAATGAAGTAACATGAACCAAAGGTCTTCACCGTTATCTACAGCTTTCTGCACCACTTTTTTTGCTATTTTAACTGCAGCTTCCGCCTTGCCAATAACTTGTTGATGGTTTGATGCGGATGTTGTGAAATCAAATCCCCAGCTTGAACTAAGTTTCCTCATAAGTTTATTTTCAAAATTCATACCATTGTCGCTGCATACTCGGAGAGGAATACCGTGTGAAATTTTGTTTGCATATTTCCACTGACATATCCGGAAGTATATCTACCTCAAAATAATCAAAATAGTGATCAATCATTATTAGAAATTTACATTTCCTCTTTCTAAACTTGGTGAAAAATACATCCATAGATACGAACTGAAATAGATATAACGGAATCTCATGTGATTGCATGGGTGGGTTTTGTTGTGAATTTTTAAATTTCATGCACGTATTACAAGTTTGTATCTTTTATTGGATCTGTTTAGACCAGGCCAGAAAATTGTGTCTCTTGCGAGATTCATTGTAGTCTCAATTCCTGTATGAGCTACATGTACTCGATTAAGCATTGTCTCCCTGAGCTGTGTAGGAATTAAAATTCTACCGTTTCTAAATATGAGGCCTTCCTGAGTCGACAATTCATCCTTATACTTAAAGAATACTTTGCAATCTTCATGAACATTACGTATATATTTAGGCCATCCTTTAACAATATACATTACCAGCTTCTGGAAAGTAGCATCTGCTTCTGTTTTTTTCTTTATATATGTAATTCGTTCTGGTGTTATTTGCAGAGACGTAGTGAGATTCACCTTTTGAATTGCATAGCTTATTCTGTCGTCTTTAGCTATGTTAAATATACTTTTGTCTTGCACTTCTGTTTTCTTGGTGGTACTTTTTTCAGTTATCGCTCTGGATAAAGTGTCTGCTACGACATTTTCCTTACCTTTAACAAATATAATCTCCAGATTATATCTCTGCAGAGTCATCAGCATGAACTGCAGTCTTTTCGATGCATTAAGGAGAGAGATGCATTTTTTGAAAATGGTGATCAACTTGTGATCTGTTTTGACAATAGTCTTCCGACTTCCTGCAACAATTTGGTCAAATCTCATACATCCAAAAACAATGGCTAATAGTTCTTTCTCAATTTGTGCGTAGTTTTTCTCAGTTTGAGTCAAGGTTCTCGAAGCGTAGCCTATCACTCGATTACTCTGGTATACAGCCACTCCTAAACCAGTGGAGCTTGCTTCACATTCTAAAGTTACCGGCTTTTGTAGGTCAAAATATGGTTGCCGTTGTATATTCGAAATAAGATCTTTTATTTTTTCAAAATCTTCATCTTCCTTATGTGTCCACAACCACAACATCATCTCTCGTTAATCTTCTTAGGTTTTCAGTTTTCATAGATAAATTTTTAATATACCGCGCTAAGTATCATACTTAGAAAGCGTTGTAAGTCTCTCTTATTCTTGGGTTTTGGCATGTTTCTTATTGCTTCTGTTTTCGAATTATCTGGCTTCACTCCCTTACATGTTAGAATGTGTCCAAAATACTTTACTGACCTTTGGCATAAGTGGAGTTTGTCCTTATTTAGTCTACAATTGTGCTCGTCTAACCGAATGAGTAGGCGTTCTAAATTTCTATTATGATCTTCCATTGCCTCGCTGATAGTGTCTCCACAGCTATATAAAAGAATGTCATCTACAAGAATTTCTATTCCTTTCAAATTCCCTGTGTTATTTCCTGCATTTTCTGGGTGAATATTTCGGGTGTTAAAAAGATACCAAAGGGTAACCTGAGCCATCTGTATCTTCCAAATGACGTCCAGAAAGTCGTTTCGTTAGTTTGCTACTTTTTTCATTCAGTTTTGAAGCTGCCAGAAGCCTTTTTTAGCATCAAAAGTAGAAAATACTCGTGCTTTACCTAACTCAGGTAGAATCTCTTCGAGCGTAGGAAACTGCAAACGAGGTCGTTTTAGTGTTGTGTTTGGAGGTATTGGATCCAGAAAAATTCTTAGCGACTTGTCCTTCTTCTTTACAATAAATATATTACTAACCCAATCAGTGTGTTTTTTTTCTTGTTTAATTATTCCATCTTTCTCTAGTTTACTTAGTTCTTTTCTTAGATTACTTCTTAAAGTAATCGGTACACGACGTGCAGGTTGGATAACCAGTGTAACTGTTTCATCCAATTCCAGCATAACTTCTCCTTGAAATCGACTATAGCCCTGAAAAACTTTAGAAAACCGACGTATAATGTTTTCTGCTTCATTCCTTCCTTTTAGAACAATCTCATCTTGTAAGTTCAAATCTTCATTATCTTGTCCTATTTTGAAACAATACCTCACGAGTCCTATAATGCCAAACATGCTTTTTCGGACAGTAGTGGTTCGTGGTCTACATCTACAATCTGAAAAACAAGGCAGTAAGTACATTTTTTATGTTTGCATAAAATGTCACCCTCGCCTAATATTCTAATGTGCTGTCCACCGAAGCTTTTCAATCGGCTTGTAATAGCTCTAAGCTGTGGTTGACTTTCTCCCGTCAATTCACAATAACTATTTATCCCCAAGACGTTAGCGTCTGAACATGTATCTAGATCGCATGTTATTAGTTGCCATTTTCCTCCTATTTTAAGCTTCAGTTCGATTCTACCTTTTTTTCTGTCACTACTGTGTTTACTTATCTCATAGATCTTCAGGTGACCGTCGTCGTCTCTTTTCGATTCACTTTCCGAAGTTTTCTTAATTTCCTTAACTGCCTTATTGGTACTCTTTTTGTTACTTCTTGTTAGTGTATCTCGATTTGTTTCTCTTTTCCTACAAGCTTTTGCAAAATGATTTTTTGCTTGGCAACTCGAGCATACTTTGCCTCAAGCCGGACAAAGCTCTTTCTTAAATTCATATTTACTCAAACAATTGTTATCGTAGGTCTTTGTTTCAATCGTATTGACTGTTTTTTCTTCAGAGTTTATTACCTTAAATCTTTTTTCAGTAAGCTCACTAGTCTTACATTCTAGTCTTAATTTCTCTAGTGTGAGCTATCTGGATCTTCATGTAAGAATTTCTTTTTTAGATTTGTATCCTTTATTCCAAAAAATAACCTATTTACGTAGCATCGTCTCAGATGTTACATTTATGTTGTACTTGCAGACATCTACGATTTTTTTTAGTCTCAAAAAATAGTCGTTAAAACTTTCATTTTCAGATTGGTTGCAGGTGTGAAAGATATATCTGTTATATAACAAATTTCGATCAGAAACCAGGCTTCTTTTGATTATGTGGAATATATTCTCAACGCTAGTCTTATCGGTTTCAGCGAGATGGAAGTTGGAGTATTTCTTTTTAAGTGATTCAATAAACGGCCATAAAGAGCCAGTGCAGGGTGTTATGCTTGAAATAATTAGACTCTTGTCAGTTTCGAGACGTTTCGACTATATTTTAAGTCCTTTTCAATCGATTCTATTGAAATTAACAAAACATATAACCTTTATAAACAAATTCATGTTGTAATTAAACAATGCAATTAACAAGCAAAAAACATAGACATACCCAATAAATCAGTGAATGATGTATTACAATAAAAAAATTATAAATGTAGTCAACGGTCTATCAATCAGCATGACGAGTATCGAGTGCAGACATTATTGTACAACTATCAGATCGATACTGAATCAAAGAACAGAACATCAAAAACAACAAGTGAAAAGAGGCCCTCTACATTTTAAAATTGAACTTGATCAAGAACAGGGATGTATGTGTCATGTAAAGACTCAGTGTCTCTCATTAAATTCAAACCACTTACTTGTTTTTTAATAAATAACATTTTAGATGTTTGTCGTTTAAAATAGTTCTGTTCAATGTCTAAAATTCTAACTGACTTCCAACCAAAATTATGCCCAGTCTCAACACTGTGTGTTTTGCTATAACCGATGTATCAATTCGTCCATTCTTAACACAATTTATATGTTCACTAATACGAGTTTTCAATTGATGTTTGGTTTGACCAACATAGGATGAATTGCATTGTTGACATGAAATGCAATAAACAACATTTCTTTGTTTATTTGAAGGTACTAAATCTTTATGTGTTTTAATAAATTTAGACACCTAATTTAAATTTCTATAAGAGAGCTCTTTATGGCCGTTTATTGAATCACTTGAATTTTAAATGAGAACCTGAGGTCACGCCTCTTTTCTTCACTTTATTTCTTTTTAGCTTTATCACCTATAACTGATAACAGAATGTTAATTTTCTGTACTTTCTGAGTATCCTCCCATTTATCAATATCTGTTGCGGCACAATATGTAATCCAACTTTGTGTTTAAAATGTTCGAAATTTTCTGTAATATCACCCGCATCTACTAGAGGTTGTGGCCAAGGTATACTTTGTATGATTTGTGAATTCCGGAAACTTTGGAAACTACTTACATCTAAACTAGATACTTATTATAGTCTAGCTTGCTTCAGCTGATCGTTTAGTTCCCTGAAATTTTTTCCAATTGTATCAAAGATCGCAGCATTGTTAGCAGCCGCTTGGAGATAATCCTGTTGTATTTGCGCAATCTGTTTATTCTGAATTTCTAATAATTGCGCTAGAGATTCCATGACTTCGACTCTTAACCTCAAACCTGATTAACTGTATAATCACTGTTTTATGTACAGTACGGAGCACTATATCGTGCACCGTAAGGAGAAGTAGTTCTCTTCCGGCCGCCTCCTACTACCAGGCGTCAGCGGCCCGAGATTTAATCCATATATCGGCACGGTTACCAATGATACATACCGACGCGGTTACCAATAATACCGATAGGTATATGTTATCATAAAACTATTGTAAACATTGAAAAGATTAACTCTACATTGAAAGTGACTTCAATAATTTATATCAAATATTTATTTATTTAATTATTACGTGGTATAATTTTACGTGATATAAGAAACTTACTTACGGTAAGTGTAAAAAAGTAAAATATATTTAAGTAAGAGAGTAAAAAACCATGACAATAGATACATGTCATAGTGATTATTAAAATATTTTTAAACATTATTTAAATATTAAGAATAAAAAATCAAACACTATACTAGATTTGTATAATTAGGTTAGATGTAACAATTATTACACTGAGGAAGGTCCAAAATTGTGGACTGAAACGTTTGTTTTTTTGTCTTTTTTGAATAAAGACTTTTGTTTATACGCTGTCATCCTGTATTTTAGTGCTCGTATCGGCCTATTAATTAATTTGTATAATTAGCGTTAAATTTTCTTTAAAACATCAAAAATAAAAACTAGTAAGGCAATATTATAATGTTTATATATAAATATATAATATATACATATATAGTTTTGTATGTGTATTTAAAAATTTAACAAAATAATGATACTAACAAATAATGTGTGTGTGTATGAAAAGATAAGAAGAATGACACAAACAATTATTTTATATAATTTTGAAGCAGTTACGCGAGATTTTATTTTATAGGTTTGCGCTCAGAAATGTTCTTCTGTAAAATATATATTTATAGTTCTGACAAGAACCGTTTAATGTGACTTTGTAAAATATTTTTTGTGGCTCTGAAAAGAGCCGTTAAGCGTAGTTCCGATAAACGTGAGAGATATTCTTTTTGTTAAATAAATGTGGGATTCTGGAAATAACCGTTTCTAAACCTTTGACTTAATAGTCGGCCCAATAACCATTTTGGTCGACTTGTTGCAGTCTAGTATTGACCGATTTTTTATCTTTATCGGTAATCATTTTTCTTTGCGGTATTCGTGGCGCAAGATCAAAGCGCGCCGCGCCTGTCGCGATTTTAATGGCTTTGCGACAGCTCCAATTTTAATACATACTCTATTTTCCAGAAGACTATAATACTACCATGATCAAAAAATAACCGGAATTTATTCATAAAAAGAAAAGTACATGTTTATTCTTCAAAATTCAAGTTGTCCCCTTTAAAGTAGTCCCCGTCGGCTGCGATGCACTTGTGCCAGCGTTTGATCCACCCCTCGAAGCTTTTCTGGAAGTCGGTTTTTGGTATAGCCATTAATGCCTCCAGCGATTTTAGCTTTATTGCATCCACACTCTCAAAACAAGTTTCTCGTAGTGGTTTGAGTCGATCGAATAGGAAAAAGTCACATGGTGCCAGATCAGGTGAATTGGGCGGTTGTTGAATGGTATTGGTGTTGTTTTTGACGAGAAACTCACGAGAATTGTTGCACGAAATTCAGTTCTTTTGGCACCAATCTCGCAGTGACTCGCCTCAGACCCAAATCCTCACGCAAAATGCTCTGAACGGATCCGAATGATATGTTGGTGGTCTCAGCTATCTCCCTTATCGTCAATTTGCGATTTTCGATCAACAATTGTCGGATTTCATCGACGTTTTCATTAGTTTTCGATGTCGATGGCCTCCCAGGACGAGCATCGTCCTCAACAGCCTCACGACCACTTTTAAAGCGTTCATACCACTGGTACACCTGTGTTTTCGATAGAGTATCGTCACCATAACACTTTTGTAACATTTTTAATGTGTCGGAATACTTAATTTCATTTTTATAGCAAAATTTAATGCAGGAACGTTGTTCAAGTTTTGAATCCATTGTAAAAATCGCCGCGACGTAAAAACTTGATGTAAAGAAATCACTGTCATAAAGGTAAATGAACAGCTGATAAGCAGAAGCTTGGCATGGGTGTCCGTAACAGTGCTGCCAACGTGACACAAACAACAGAATTCTAAATCAATAAGCCCGCGAGGTTTAAATTAAAAATTCCGGTTATTTTTTTATCATGGTAGTATACTTTTAAGTATGAAGAGCTTCAAAGCAATATTCAAAATTTTTCAACAAACGGCTTAATTGATACTAGATTGCAACATGTTATCAAACAAAATAAGCTGGCTGTTACGTATTAGTCCAGTATTACCATTAAACATTTTTTGTCAGAATCATAAATATATCTTTGACAGAAGAACAGTTTTGTGAGCGCAACCCTATAAAATAAAATCTAGCGTAACTGCTTCAAAATTATATAAAATAATTGTTTGTGTCATTCTTCTTATCTTTTCATACACACACACATTATTTGTTAGTATCATTATTTTGTTAAATTTTTAAATACACATTCAACTATATATGTATATATTATATATGTATATATTATATATTTATATATAAACATTATAATATGCCTTACTAGTTTTTATTTTTGATGTTTTAAAGAAAATTTAACGCTAATTATACAAATCTAGTATAGTGTTTGAATTTTTATTCTTAATATTTAAATAATGTTTAAAAATATTTTAATAATCACTATGACATGTATCTATTGTCATGGTTTTTTACTCTCTTACTTAAATATATTTTATTTTCTTACACTTACCGTAAGTAAGTTTCTTATATCACGTAAAATTATACCACGTAATAATTAAATAAATAAATATTTGATATAAATTATTGAAGTCACTTTCAATGTAGAGTTAATCTTTTCGATGTTCACGATAGTTTTATGATAACATATGCCTGTCGGTATTATTGGTAACCGCGTCGGTATGTATCATCGGTAACCGTGCCGATATATGGATTAAATCTCGGGCCGCTGACGCGTGGTAGTAGGAGGCGGCCGAAAGAGAACTATTTCTCCTCACGGTGCACAATATGGTGCTCTGCACTGTATGTTTGTTCGTGGAATCCTTGTTCTGTTAGACACGGAGAACCACTTCTGACACCATGTTATATTTACGTGTGTTGTTATATTAAACAACCGTATAAATTTATATTTCTCTTTATTAATAAAAGTGTGTTCTGTTACATACAGGCTTTTATATGTATATATATATATATATCTGCATAACTGCCCCACACACAGATCTGCCACCTCCAGCTTACCCACGCTCATTTACGCTAGCTTTTTTAGACACAGACAATAGTATAACATTTAAGAAAATCATTTCGTGCAAGTACTACCTTGAAATGCACACTATACATTCCAATTAAACATAATTACAAATTCATCTGCGTTTTAGATTATCGAGAAATGTCAGAGAGAACAGCGCGTCGACGGCAACAGCAACATTTTATGTAACATAGATTTGCCAAAGGCAAAATGTACCACAAGTGCGTAAAGTTGAAGTATTATCGTGCGCGGAATGTCGAGACTCATAATGACAATGTTTTTTTTCTTCAGCCGAGCACAGTTTTGAGGAAGAAGCAACGAATCACGCATTCTGCCATCTCGAGTGCAGCAACGACAATGGCGCTTTAATGGCCGGAAAAAACAAAGATGATTGCGACTTTATGTCTTTTATGGTACGCCAATTACAGCGATAACGTATTCTTGCGTAAATTGCGTACATTAAGATATTAAAAATATCAGAATTAAATTTTACTCGTAGATAGAGGAACGAATAGAAGAGGTGACCACGATTACGTCAGACAATAAACTTCGAGGTAACAACGAATTTGGATGTACTCAATGTGTTCCGTTTCCGGAATTCGGAATGGATATCATTGACCGTGAGTACTTTGACTTTTTCACAGGCAAAAATTATTTACATGTTCAAATACTATACACACAAGAAATCACTTATATAATTAAAGTTAATTGATTTACACACAAAAAAGTCGTAAAATTGAAATAAGTATGGAAAAAAATTTTTATAAAACAAGTGATAATTTCTATTAAAAAATGATAAAATAATTGTTCATGAAATATTTTTCGACATTCGAAATAGCTCCGCAAAACTCGTCTTCGCCGTCATCGTCATCTGAATCTTTAGACAACTATTCGCGGATCAAAACGAGACGTGTTGCTGATCACACGATGAATTTGGTCTTGTCTGTCGAATCCTGGAAGGACAATTGGTTGTTCCAGAAAAAAAGAACTTCCGAATCGCAATCGGATCCGGTAATTATGTTGGTGCCAAGTTCTAGTGCGGATTACAAAGCGCTGATTGGCGATAGAGATGCCGAAGATACGTCCGACTTGTCCGAATGTTCATCCACGAGATCCGACGAGGAGATCGAGAAGGAACTCCTGGAGGCGATTAACAACGTAATTCCTAAGATTCCCGAGACTTCCGAATGTAACGCGGAAGTAAATCAGGAAGTACCAAGTATTGAAACTCAATTTGATAAGGAAGTTGTTACTTGTCATACGAATACAAACATAGAAAAGATCGAAAGTGTCTGTGAGAAGAGAAAGAAAGACGACAAGGATAAAACATTAGAAATCTTGGAAGAGAAAACAGTTAAAGATGAGGAGAACGAAAGAAAACGAAACAAAGGTTCTTTATTGATAACTATAGTAAAAGAAGAAAAAGCCAAAGAGAAGTTTAAAGATACGGAATGCGATACAAAAACAATCGAGATCAAAAGTTCCGTGAATGACGTAAAAAATATAGATTTTGAAAACTTAAGCGAGAAGAACGATCGAATGGAAAATATCATGGAAGAAAACGAAGAGCAGCGAGAAAGCGAATACACTGAGCACTACGACACGGCAATCCAGAGGCACTTGGACAGTTTGACGAAAGTCGAGATTTGCTCTGAAAAGAGCGAAACATCTGACAATACAAAACAAATCGCATGCACGCAGCACGGCAAACCAGAAAACGAGGAAAACAATTTAACCGTGAAAGAGCCGTAAGAATTCTGTAAATTACTTTTATTAAAAATATATTGAATTTTATATATATTAAAGTTTCTGTTTTCTGATCTAATTTTGAAACTTCAATTTTTTATTTTTGTCTATGTATAATTTTCAAGTAAATGAATAAAGACTTTGCTCGGACATCAAAATCAATAATAAGAGATAAAAATGATAGTTTGTTTCTTCGATAGTTTGTTTTACTCACTCGGCATTACATAAAGAGTGATGGCAAAAAGACCTGTTCTTTTGTTCATTTTTTGGACCTCGAATTTCAAACTTTTTTTTATGCCGAATAACACTATATGATGGAACATTAATCTCAGAGAAATTTTAAGATAAGCACGGTTCCGGAGATATGAAGAAGTGAAAATAGTAGTTTTTTATAATCCATGAAAGTACACGAAACTTTTTAAGTGTCCATATTAAAAAATAAAATATATATATATAACAAAGTGAAACATATTGTTTTTTATGGATTGTTTTACGCCAGATTCAAATATAATTTTAGTTTTCGACTAGCATGAAAATTCTCCGAGATAGATGGAGTTGAAATGACACTTGACACCGCCTCTCACGGATCTGAATGCTTTTCTACTGTGAGTCACCTTGTTTCTTACAGATTGAGGTGCTTTTTTAATATAAGTCCCCTTGCCTCTCACAGATTGGGAAAAGACTTATCATTCTTCGATCTTTTTTTATCATTACAGCCTAAACATTTAGTAAAAGGCATTGCTTTATTGAAGAATCAACAATCGTCAAGATATTAAAAAAATATATCTGAAGAGAAGAGAATGTAGGAAAAATTGGGATAAAACAAAAGAAAAGTAACAAGAAACTCACTTCAGCAATCAACAAGAAAATGGAGAACAAAGAAACAAGAATAGTTAAATAAAATAGAATAGATTAAGTTAAAATAGAATAGATTAGAATAGATTAGAAATAAGAATAAATAGAATAGAATAGATTAAGTTAAAATAGTATATAGATAAATTCATGGAATCTAAATAAGTGATAAATGAGGTGTGACCTCCGGCTCCTTTTGGTAACTACAATAAATAGAATTAATTAGCAGGGCAATAATGAGTCATGGCAGGATGTTGTGCCGTAGAAAAATTAAAAAATGTAATTGAGACGTTTCGACTTTATTTTTTAAGTCCTTATCAATCTAAAATTATTTTACAATCTTAAATTATTTTACAATCAGTTATATAATACTGGATTAACAATTACAACATACCGTTAATTATAGAGTTGTCAAATTTGTCAGTATAACTCAACATTACAAAATTCAAAACACTTAAACAATTACAGAAAATAAATGAGTCATGTTTGTCGTGTATTTTGTAACAGACTAAGGAGTTTGAATCGGAAATGCGACAACGCTCCATCTATGAGTGTGTTAGTATTCACATTTATCAATATATATGATCGGTAAATATATATCATTTAATAGTTCTGTGTCTTTCATTAGATTCAAACTCTTCTTCTGCTTTTTTACATATATCATTTCTGAAGTTAATCTTTTAAAATAATTTTTTTCATTGTCTAGTATTCTTGTTAATTCAAAATTAAATTTATGCCCCGTTTCTATTACATGTTTTGCTAAGACGGAAGTTTCTGTTTGTTCTTTCTTAATATAATTATAGTGTTTGTTAAGTCGAGTGAATAATTGTCTTTTTGTTTGTCCAACGTAGCTTGCATCGCATTGCTCACATGCGATGCGATATACAACATTTTTATTCTTTTGTTGGGGTATAATGTCTTTGTGGGTTTTTATGAACTTAGACAATTGGTTTAAATTTCTGTAGGCTGGTTTGAATGTCGTGTTATTAATTTTGAATTTATTGTTATTGTCTATAAATGGCATGACAAAATAAAACAGTTTTTCTATGTTGTTATCATTTGTATCGGTATTGTTTATCTTGTGATTGTTTAGTTTAGTTAAAAACAACGTTCTCAGTCTTTTATTTATTTTCTCGAAAATTAGTTGTATGGGATAATTATTGTTAATTAAAATGTTAATACCATTGTTGTAGATTCTGTTTGTGGAACTTTGGATGTGACAGTAATATTGCTCTATCAACTAATGAATAAATTGTTGTTATTTTTTGATTGATTGGATTGTGTGAATAATAATTAACATATCTACCAGAAAAAGTTTGTTTGTGATACCAGTTACAAACCAAATTATTTTTATTTATTATAATGCTAACTTCGAGAAAATTGAGAACATTGTTTATTTGTGATTCGATTGTGAACTGTAATCTATCGTTAATGGAGTTGAACGTGCTCATTACTTCGTCCAATTTGTCTTTCGGTATAGAAATTATTATGTCGTCAACATATCTGTAATAAAGTGGTATATTAAATTTCAATGTGTCTAATGCTTTAAGTTCTAAATCTTGCAGGGTGATGTCAGCAATGATAGGCGACTTTGGTGAACCCATGGGGGTGCCAAAAGTCTGCTTATAAATCTGGTTGTTGAATGTAAAATATGTTGAAGACAAAACAAACTGGACGGNCATTATAAATTCTTGTTTATTAATTTTTGTATTCAATTTAATGAATCTCCATCTATTTGCTATGCTGTCTAGAGCAAGTTCAATGGGTATATTTGTGAACATAGATATTACGTCTAATGAGCAAATGGTATAAGTTTTGTCCAACTCCATTCCAGTGATTGTATTGTATAAATGAAAACTGTTAGTTACTGAGAATGGTGAATTAGGTATGCTTTTTTTTTTCTACGGCACAACATCCTGCCATGGCTCATTATTCCCCTGCTAATTAATTCCCATCATGGAATCTACTTCATATGATAGTAAAGTTCAATTGCGAAAGAACTTGTGAATGCATCATGTAGCGAGATTCTTTCAATTTGAGTATTTCCTCGGTAATTGAATTGCTTCAAAGACTTGGTTAGTGATTAATAGGGAATGTATTTTCAGGAGTTTATCTTTATAAGCCACTCCCCACCCTCATAAATGAAATAACGGTAAATAGTAGATCAATCTCTGAACAATGAATCTATTCGACAGAATATACCCTCAATATTACATAAACTTCAGTCACGCATTCTTCCTTATGCAATACACCTTGACTGAAAATCATCACTTTCATCTCCTTGTATCTTCGGAACCATGCCTATGCTCATTTTGAAATTTTACGGGAATTAATGTTTCGTTTACTAGTACTATTTGCCATGAAAAAAAGTTTGAAATTCGAAGTCCAAAAAATGGGCAAAATTTGCCATTACTCTTTCGTATTTTATGCTACATAATTTATTTATATATCATTTGCTATAATTCTTTCTATCGTTTTGTAACACGACATGTAAAAGCATCTTTTGTAAGTTTTTTTTCAATATTTATCGACAGCAAATACTCGAAAGCCCATATCCAATTATCTTATGCAACAATCAAGGAGAATCATATAAAATCTGAAAACGATCAATTAAGCACTCCACCACGACCAGGTAATTTTTGTAATAATATTTATCTCTAAGATAAAAAGATGTAGTCGAACGTTTTTTTTATCGAATTTTCTGACGCACTATTATTTATACAAAATATGTATATCTACAAACGTTGCGCAAATTGATTACGTTCGTAAATTTTGCAAAATATAATGAAATTCTCATGTATCGTAATAAACATATCTGTATCGCAAACATATCTAAATGAACATATTTGTATCATGTATGTATTAATGAATCTATTCAAACAGGGACGATAGCGGAACGCGAGCACAAAAAGTGGGAAAATGCGCCACCGATTGAAAATAATCCTTACAGCGAGGAGAGCATTCGAAAGCGATGTTTAGAACGGCAGTATTCGAGAAATTCCGAAATTCCGAGGTAAGAATCATGTGAAACACCTCGAGAATATCTTATTCAAGCTTTCAACTTTTGATTTTTTGCTTTATTCAGTGTCCATTATAAATTAACAAAGCTGAACGAGGTGAATTTGGACGCACTTCTGCTACCCGAGCGTTTGGACATCAAACGGTACAATTAATTGTTTCAATAATATAATAATAATCAATCAAGTGAAACACATAAACATAAGAAATCTCAGTCAAGAATTTGTGAAGATAATTTTCTTAAATGACATACATATATTTTTTTCCATTTTAATTATAGATTTGAAAGAGATTACTACATCAATCAGTCCAAGTCGGCTAGCAAAGAACGAGAGGAGTGGGCCAAATTGGCAACGTCCTCGGTGTCGAGTAGACCAAACATCTCACTGTCCCAATGGTCAAGCGATGAGCAGCAACACGAACAACAGGTGAGTCATCACGAGCTTAAGCGATTCGAAAGCGCATCGCTGCGTGGCAGTCTTTCTCGGCAATGCTGTCGCGATCCATGCGCCAGTGCACACTTTGCGATCAATCCTCTACTGTACCTGAAGCCCGCGCAAACGACCGCAATTGCTCAATCGCGCTGCGAAAATGACAACGACATGGAGCAAGTCAGGAGTCTTACTGCAAACGTAATTGAAGACGCGACAAAAGATCGAAAGTCCGAAATTTCTATTGAATTGAATATAGGAACAATCTTTGAAGAGATAGAAGATAATTATGTTTTGTTGAAAAGTGTGAAAATCGGCACGAAAATACGGAAATTAATGTCGACCGATTGGAATCGACTTTCGGATGACGAAAGTGTCGATCACAAAGCCAAAAAACAGATAGTTCCGCGATATGATAACCAAGTGGAGTTACTAGGCAATCGCAGTCTAGGTGATGAAAATTCTGGAATGTATTCGATTAGCTCGCGATATTTGGAAAACAGCGATCAAAAACGTTGGCGGCAATTGTATCAGATAGAAGAAACCGATTCTTATGGCAACAAGCAAATATCGTCAATCGGCAAAAAATTCTGGACTATAGGAGGATATAAATATAACACATTCGGCGGCATCAGAATCTGATCGACGCAGACGAAAAATGTGGACGATTTTGAGGACGAGTTGGCGTCGGGAGATCAACTTATTAAGCATCTTCCGGAATTTGCAGAATTAAAGTTTCAGACTTTTGGTGGAATTAAAAAGAACAGAAGAATCGATGGCAAGAAAATTCCGAACTGCAGGAGGATCCGATTGAGATCGATTTTCTCAGAAATGTCCACTTCTGATAGTGAAAAATCAAGAAATCAAATTAACATGGAAAAACGGTCAACTTTTGAACTGTATTTCAGTCGTTCAGCAAGTTTTGATCAACTAGCAAATTTAAATTATTCCGGAAGTTTTGAGAGATTCGTCAGCTTTGAGCACTTAACGAGCTCCAATCTCGAAGAGATCGATTGGCAGGAAGAAGAAGAAGATATCTCTGTGGAGAATGCTTAAATCGGACGCAGCAAGAATTGTGCAAATTTATTTAGAACTAATTTTATGATAAAATATAGAAATTTGATTTTCAAGAAAAACAGAAATAAGAATTCTTTCTCTCTTGTTTCTTGGCGAGCAAAGAGAAGAACGAGTGGCAAAATGAAGTCGAGTACGCTTCCGACAGAATTATAATGAATAAGTTCCTGAAAAATGTGTCGAGACGGAGGAAAACGTGCGTGTTCAATGACAACAATGTCGCGAGGAAGAAAAACGAGAAAACATCCGGAAGCATTCGAGAAAGGTGGTAGTAGATTAAAAACATCGATAAAAATAACGAAAAGAGTTTAAAGAGCGCAACAAAATTTTCGCAAATGCAAGAAGAAAAGGACAGCGTTAAGAAGAGCAAATGCAACAAGATGAACGTAAGAAGAATGAGTGACATCACGATATAGGAATGATAGCAAGAAATGCCGATTCAAGAATGGAATAAAAATCGATTGTAGGTCGAAAAAGAAAGTGCAAAGATATACAACATATACTTTACAAATTAAGTTATGGAATTTATCATAATAATTTATGATAATTTAATGATTTTTACATAAGATGCCACATACTTTTACTTTTCTGATAATGTACTTGAGGAGATGCGCGAATGTATTTGTTAGCTGCAATTAACTGTGCGGCTATGTTTTTTTTTAAATACATCGGTATACAAGGTGTCCCGTTATTGCTGTACAATCTCTCGTGGGCAGGTAGAGAGGGTTATATTGAGTCAAAAAGTCTCTTACCACTTTGCGAGATTTGTAATAATTACCGAGATCTTGTCGGTTAATAAATATCTGCGAAAGAGCGTGCAGACTAGACCCATGCGCCGTTTTATTTTATATCGGCGGCGGCGTTTGAGGTAAATTAGTGTGGTGGCGGCGGATTCGCCGAAAATTTTCTCTTTCAGCGGCGGCGGAATCGGCGGATGATAATTTATCGGCGGCGGCGGCGTAACACGGCGGCGCAAGGGTCTAGATTGTAGCAAAGAGAAGCCTGAGAGCGGCCACGGCCATAAAGCTCGTTCTACATTGATCGCAAGCGCAAACGCAAGGTATAGATCTCATAGAATTGACCAATCACGCTGGTCAATTGGCTGATTTGATCAATACGATTAGTCAATTCTACCAGACCTGTTCCTTGCGTTTGCGCTTGCGATCAATGTAGAACAGGCTTAAGAGTTTCTGTTAGGCCTGTTCTACAATGTGACCGGAACTGCACTTTCCGCTCGTATGCTGCTGCACTTCCTACCTCACTGTCCTATCTTTTTCACGGTCGCCAGACGGTTTATTCCCTTTCACCGACAAGGTTTTTAATGTTAATTGAATATGCTTAATTACGTACCGCTTTTCACTATCACCACTTTCAACTTTTTGCTTGAATTCTTTCACGATGCGACTCGCCTTTTCGACTGTCGATTGTTTGAATCCTATTATCAGCTCGTATTAATGTGATACATGGATACTTACCTTGAACCTCAGGTCAATAATACCTTAGTTCGGTTGATAATAATCTGACGAATCGGCTACCTCGTCCGGACGCGGCGAGATTGTCGCTGATTCGTCGGCTGCCCAATGGACGTCTCCGCCTTAATGGTGATTCACAGCCACTCGTGCCTCCGGTGTCTTAATTTCNTTTCCGTTTCGACGCGCTGCCTCGGCCAATCATCCGGCACTGTTTGGACAACTGCGCTAATTCCGGATAGGAAATCGATTGACCACCAGATCACTTCCGTTTAAACAATTTCTTTATTTCTTAAATTACAGAACAACTATTTACACCACTTTCTTGGCCTTTGTTACGCACTTTCACGCACTAACAAAATTTTCGCTTTCTTGCCCGGTGGTTAATAGCGCTCTTTACTATTTATTGAATAATGTTACAAGTCGTTATTTTACAAATCTTACGACTCGGGAATTATCGCGATGGTACCTCGATTCCCGTTACACGGTTCTTTTCCTTCGCTTTCGCTACTCTCGGCTGTCCTGCGACGACTTTCCCTCTCCCTTGCGTCGGGCCTGGCCTTTTATCCTTAGGCTTCCTCACTCCAGCCATTTTCTCGTTCTTTCGAGTGTTTGCCCGTATTGGAACCTTCTGGACTTCCCCGGGGATCTTTGTTGTTGTTCCTTTCGCATCTTGTTCGCCTTCTAGAATTTTCGGGCAGGTTCTTGTCTTGTCGCGGTGCCGATAATAATAATCATAATCACCGAATTTATGTAATGGCGTGGAATCTTCGCGAAGCGCCTAGTAATCGTAACTCCTAATACTATTCATTATAGTAATCATAGTAATAATAATAATAATAATAAGAATCATAATAATAATAATAATCACAATAATAATCATCCTAATCATAATAATAGTAATGATAATGATGGTAATAATAATAATAATCATAATAATAACACTAATAATACTAACAATAATCCTAATAATAATAATAATAATAATAATAATAATAATAACATTAATAGTAATGCTCGTGACCATATTAAAGCAAAATAATTTCCTAATTTCCAAACAGAACCCTCGTCACGTGTACAATCATAATAACATTTGTTATGCGCTTATTTTTATTCCTTGTAAATAAACAATTACAATTCAAATAATAATTCCCTAAAGTCCATCACCTTTTTATCTAAATCTATTTGATCCCATCACCAGCTTTATTTGTTTATAATTTTTCTTTGTTGTTGTTTTCTTTTTTCCTCTCCTATCTTAGTCCTCCTTGTTTTCCCACCATGGATCATAATGATCAATGGTGGTACATTCCGAGGTTCCCTCTGGCTGCACACTATGCTCCCGAATGTACGCCATTATGGCTTCTAGTTGCGCCTGCGCCTGCATTGCCTCTCGCTCGCCGTTCTCCTGTTGCTCGCTTGTGTCGCTGCTGTCGGCGTCCGACCTTAAGGCGCGTCTCTGCAACCCCTGGATCTCCTGTAATAATTTTATCTGCTCCCTATTCATTGTCGGTCGCAACAATACAGTCGTAAGCTGTAAGTCGTAAGAAATTGACCAATCACAATCGATCATTCTTTTGTGATTAGTCTGTGATTGGTCAATTTCTTACGACTTACAGCTTACGACTGTATTGTAGAACAGGTTTTATAGCTTTTCGTGAACATGGTTCTATTCCGTGATAAGTTTGTGGACATGGTTCTATTCCGTGCTATGAAAACACCGACGTGGTGGGGATACGCACACAAGCGAGAACCGTCGTCATACATCAACATAATATGTCTGCACATTTCCACGAGTGCACACGGACAACGGTCTCGCTTGTGTGCGTATCTCCACGTCGGTGTTCTCATAGCACGGAATAAAAGCATGTCCACAAACTTAGCAAGGAATAGAACCATGTCCATAAAAAGCTATAACAGAGACTCTTATGGCCGTAGCCGCTCTCAGGCTTCTCTCTGATTGTAGGTATTAATCTATTTACGTAAAACGCAGACGCAGGTCGCAGGTCGCTGATCTCGCAGAATTGACCAATCACGTAAATCAATTGGCTGATTTGACAAACATGAATGGTCAATTCCGCGAAATCAGCGGCCTGCGACTTGTGTCTGCGTCTTATGTAAAATGGCCTTTAAGCTGCCTTTATGGCAAGTCTACAATTAAGGTAATAAGGCTGTAAGAGTAGAGAGTAAACTATTTTTCGATAAAGAAACAACGGAAATTACGAAATGAGCAATTCCCATTTTGCATTACCTACTGCTTTACTGTTAGCCAATGAAAGACGTGTGTTAAAAAACGCGAAATAATTACTTGTATAGACAAAAATAAAAGAACTCCAAGAACCTTACTTCTTACTCTATACTACCTACTCTTATTGTAGACTAGCCATTACATGCGGCGTAACTAGCGTAAGCGTAATTTGCGGTAGCCAATTATATTGTCTCAGCTATCATACGCAAATACGCTGAGATGATATAATTGGCTACCGCAAGTTACGCTTACGCAAGTTACACCGCATGTAAGGGCAGCCTTAAGAGCCATCTACAATGGAGAGTTGTAGGCCGTAATAGTAAGAAATTGACCAATCACAGACAAAGTACAGAAGAATAATCGATTGTGATTTGTCAATTTCTTACTGTTACGGCCTACAACTCTCCATTGTAGACGGCTCTTTATAGTCAATCTACAATGAAGGTAGTAAGGCTGTAAGGGCCTTCTACAATGATATTAGTAATAAATCAGAAGTCAGAAGCAAGAAATTGACCAATCACAATCGATTATTCTTCTGTGATTTGACTGTGATGGTCAATTTCTTGCTTCTGACTTCTGGGCTGTGTCCAGTTAAGCAAGATGGAACGAACAAACGCAGGAAATGCAAGAAATACAGAAATTGAAATACAAGAATAGTAGGAATTAAAAGAAGTCGAGAAAGTGCAAAAGAAGAAATGAGATGATGGCACTCTGATGTGTTGCTGAGCATGCGCAGTAGAAACCAGTGTTGTCTGTACTTTCTCAACATATATGTAATACTCCTATATTGCTAGTCGCGTATCTTCGCAATGAGAGGCATGAGGTCCGAGAAAGGGAGACGCACGAAGTCCAAATATGGGCATAGATGGTCGAGCGTCATTATGCGCAGGTGCATCTACCAAGTGAGTGCGAGCGAGACAAAACATTGGAAAGTGAGAGAAAGAACGCGAGAAAGAGAAATGCGCAAGCGTGCTTGAATGTTCACCGCATGCGCACAAAGCAGCTGGAGAGAGAGGCTACTATATTGTCTGCACCGTAACGGTGAGCTTCAGGTCGGCACCGTACTAGCAATATAGGAATATTACATATATGTTTCTCAACTTCTTTCAATTCCTGCTATTCCTGCATTTTATATTTCTATATTTTCTGCATTTTCTGCGTTTATTCGTACCCTCTTGCTTGACTAAACACAGCCCTGATTTATTACTAAAGAGGCTTCTACACTATTAGTAATAAATCATAAGTCAGAAGCAAGAAATCGACCAATCACAGTCAAATCACAGAAGAATAATCGATTGTGTTTAGTCAATTTCTTGTTTCTGACTTCTGATTTATTACTAATATCTTATTGTAGAAGGCCCTTAATATCTCATTGTAGAAGACCCTTTCGGCGAAGAAAAACATAAGACATAAAAAAATCAATCAATCGATGCCTTCTAGAACAAAAAGTAGGGATGAAAATAGAAGGCTGGATTGGTTGATTTTCTTATGTCTTATGCGTTATGCGTTATGCAAAAGTCTGTGCTTCGGTCTTAATACACTTCAACCAATATATATAAAACACATATAGCATTTTACTTTTTTTCGGCGTGCCATATTAATTTTCGGCGGCGGCGGCGGCGGATTCGCCGAAAATTTTTTCTTTCGGCGGATGCTAATTTGTCGGCGGCGGCGGCGTAACACGGCGGCGCAAGGGTCTAGTGCAGACAGCCCGGCTTGCTTCGTGCGCTCACAATGTTACCCGTAGCCCGTAGCAACGTATGGAAGGAGCTAATATAACAGCATGTACAGTAGGGAGCACCATATCGTGCGGCTCCAGGGGAAATATTTTTCGGGAATTTCTCCTTTGGATGCTCCATACTATCGCGCGCCGTTCTTCTTCGGTCTCCGCCAACGGTCCGAGATCGAAGGAGAAGAGCGCGCAGTAATAGGAGCAGTTAAAGAAGAAATTTCCGAGAAATACTTTCTCTGAAGCCGCACGATATGGTGCTCCATACTGTACAATGGTTATGTTCCAAATTTACTGCCATAGACGTGGAATATATAAACTGCGCGTTCCCTACCTTTGCCATGTTAAGGAAATGTCTTCAACGTTGAGAGAGACAGCTGGTGTTGATCAGTAGTCTCATCTTTGTCTAGAAAAGTAGTGGGGGAAAAAGAAGTCTTCGCTGATTGATAGAATAGTAGAAAATTGGGAATAGAAAAATAGTGAGGGTGAGAGGAATGAAAGAGATTAAGGGGTGATGGCAGGTTAGGCGATACGAAACAGTAGGCCCTGATCCCACCACAGACATTGATAGACAGAGAGAAAGTTACTGTTCAAAGTATATTGTCTCTGTCAACCATGAAGATATCTTTTCAGCCAAAACGCGCAGTCTATATATTCTACGTCTATGGCCAGCGCTGCAGATGTGTCGTCATGAAAGCAAGCTACCAACATTGTTTCAATTTTGCTAAGCATGCTATCAGCAGAAATATAGGTTTCAAAATGGAACGATTTTTTAATAAGCTTCAATGTTAATAGCAAAGAAAGTAAACGCAAAACATAACCTAACTCAAAAATATGGAAAATAATATGCAAAAATATGAATATTTGAAAATCACATTAAAGAAACATGTGATTCTTGCTTTCTCAATGTCTTTTGCTGATATGGCTAGTTTGATATTATTTTCATAAACGTAGAATACATAGACTGCGCGTTCCCTACCTTTGCCATGTTAAGAAAATGTCTTCAAAGTTGAGAGAGACAGCTGGTGTTAAACTGTAGCCTCATCTTTGTCTAGCGAAGTAGTGAGGGAAAAAGAAGAAGTCTTCGCTGATTGATAGAATAGTAGTAGAAAATTGGGGATAGAAAAATAGTGGGAATGAAGAAGAATGAAAGAGATTAAGGGATGATGGCAAGTTAGGCGGTATGAAAGTAGGCTTTTTCTTCTTCTTCGCTTAAAAAATGGCGCATAAAACAGTAGGCCCTGATCTCACCATAGACATTGATAGACAGACAGAGATTTACAGTTCAAAGTGTTGTCTCTGTCAACCGTAAAGACATTTTTTCAGCCAAACGCGCAGTTTATGGGTGCGTTCGGAGTTACACATAAAACGCATAGAGTGCATTACTACTGTGCAGCGCTTTAAAATCGTTCCGTTTTGTCAATGCGCATGAAGCGCTTTGGTAATTCGGAACGATTTCCTGTGCGCCTGTGTGTTTTAAGTCTTTTTGGAGACCACGTTACGAGCAACGTCGTTGCATCATTGTTTGTAATCGTGACTACTATAAATATTCAGGTTTTAAAATTCAGTTTTCTTCGAAATTTATTGGCTGTCCCGGAAATATTGAAAGACTGACTTCGCACTTCTATGTTTTAAAAATATACAAGACGCCAATGAATAAATTCTATTGTTATATCTTCGGTGACGCTTTTAAATAAAAATGTTGAAAGCGATGATTCCGAATCAAGCGATAGTGAAAATGAAAATGATATCAAAGACATTTCTAGTAACGCAAATGTTGTATTTTATATTAATCACTCTAAAAAAAGTCTTTACAAGAGAAAAAAAACATACACCAAGTACATAAAAAATAACCAAATATACAAACCATATACTCTACAAAACTCTTTGTTTTATAAAAAAAAAAAAAAAAAAAAAAAAAAAAAAAAAAAAAAAAAAAAAAAAAAAAATCAACGCAATTAGCCAAGTACTGGACCCAAGATAATAGATCCCATAAAACGGACATAAAACAAAAGTAAAGTATAAAAACTTGGCGTGCCCGG
>NW_018022223.1:0-2283 GCF_002006095.1 Pseudomyrmex gracilis
GCCACTTAAGTAAGGAGTGCGTAACGGTAACCGCGTGTTTATCAAGATCACTTTCGATTTCAAGTACGCATCTGTTTTTTATGTAATTTGTTTTAACTGCAACTTAAAATTGTTTAACGCGAGTCTCCCGACTTTCCTATCGTAAACCGATAAACCTGTTAAGTTTCAGATTCTTTCTATTGTTCTTTAAGTGTCCGATCGTATTCGCTTACTAGACCATCCAAATGCCCGAGATCTATTTGCAGAGAAACCATTTGCTTTTTCAGTTGTGACCATTGTCTAGCTTAGTCTAGTTGCTACGCGTAGATTCTAGAATTTCCATGGTTATTTTAAGTATCATAAAAACTGACGGTTAGCTATACAACTGTGACGCACCATTGACCCTTCGAAATACCTTACAATAGAAGGCAATTTTTCGACACAGGAAATGTATGTCCTAGCACACAGCCGAATCTGAAACATTCTAGATTATTCTCGAACATTCGAAAATGCTCTAGAATATTACCAAATAAGGAAAACTCCAGAACCTTCCTTGGCCGAACTCAGGCCCTATAGCCCAAGCGCGCCCTCGAACCGAGGCGGGCAGTCAGTCAGTCAGTCAGTCAGAATCAAGCAGTCAGTTACGTTCTCACTTTCTTTTTGTCTCCTCAATCTCTTCTTTTTTTTTCTTTCAGTTTGTTTAACTTTCACTAAATTTATCATGTACCTATTGTATAATAATGCGATTTGAATATTTATAAAACTGTACATTTTCATCATTGCGTTCATACGATTGTGACACGTGCAAAACAACTTTTCAACGTAAGTGAAATATGGAGCAACAAGGTAACAATCATTCTTCTGGTAAAAAACCTTATAGGTGTCAGGTACGTTGTTCAATTGCATTCTTCAAATATATTGCGCATTAATTTATCACAGTGACAATAATGTATACTATACTTTTTTAGAAATGTGGTAACCGTTTTTTGACAAAAAAACAATTAACTGCTTATAAAAAAGTTCATTCGTCGTTGCGCCCGTATGAATGTGATATATGCGATAAAATGTTTAAAACTAAGGCAAATCTACTAAACCATTTTAAATGTCATTATTCTGATTCTGAGAAACCTTCTAAAAACCAAGTATGTTTTTCGATTGTATTCATCAAATATTTTCCGTATTGAGTTCTCAAAATGACAATGTGTATTATTCTTTTTAAGGTATGTGGTAAACGTTTAAGTACAAAACAGAGTTCAACTGAACATGAAGCAGTTCATTCATCGTTCCGTCCGTTCAACTGTGCCATATGCGATCAAACTTTCAAAACCAAGACAAATCTACAAATCCATATCAAACGTCATTTTAAGTACCCTTTTAAGTGCCAAGTACGTTTTCCGAATGTATTAATAAAATATACTGCACTGATTTCTTAAAGTGAATATAATATGTATTATTCTTTTTAAGATGTGTGGTAATGTTTTCGAGTCACAAATACTGGAAGATAAATATGGAATTCGTGTTTACTACACATGTCATATATGCGAAGAAAGTTATAAAAAAAGAGTACTGTTTGAGGAACAAGATGTATCATGAAAGAAACAATCAGCAAACAGAAAGAAAGGTATAAAAGTTCCAGTAAGGTTGTCAGTAATAAATCTGAATAAAGTATGTGATGCTCCGAATTTTATAAATACTTTGAGAATATCAACCAATAAGAGCATATAAACACGGTTGATGTAGTGTTGATTATTTAGTAATTTATTATTCTATTAACATTATTCTTGATTGACGTTTCGACCGTCGTATTCGGTCTTTTTCAAAATCCTTATATACTAACAAATTGCTGGGATTAATTATGGTCAGGTGTAAATTTCAATCAACGCAACAACGATCCTGTCTTTACCAAGTGATACCAGCAACTTGAATCACGCGCTCTAATCACATTAAGTTGCTGTTATCACTTTAAAAAGACAGGATCGTCGTTGCGTTGACTAAAAATAACACCTCCTGACCATGATCTTGCCTTTAAAAAACAGAACTGACCATAATTGATCTCAGCGGTTTGTTATTATATAAGAATTTNAAAAAAGACAAACGTCGATCAAGAATAATGGTAATAGAATAAGAAATTACTAAATAATCAACATTACATCAACTGTGTTTATATGCTCTCATTGGCCTATATCCTCTAATTAGTTTTTAATAATATTCGTAATATATGTATTATATGTATATATGTAATGTATGTGCATACATGTAATATATGTACTAATATTATAATACCAGTGTTTTGTTTTCACATTA
>NW_018022223.1:2583-6274 GCF_002006095.1 Pseudomyrmex gracilis
GTAATTGTGTGAAGCGCGCCGGGCTGTCCTACGCGCGTAAGACAGCCCGATGCACGCTTATTCGCGGATCTTTGGTAATTAAAATCTCGGTAACTATTGCAAATCTAGCAAAATGGTATAGGACTTTTCACCTCAGTTTTATTCCTTCTACCTGTTTACAAGAGATGTTAAACCAATTTTGGGACACCCTGTATACACATATAATACATTTAGAATATATGTTTGTACTATATATTAGGTTTTTAATACATACACTTTGATATCGCACATATATATAAAAGTTTATTATTTGTTGCAGGATGTAGTATTAACTGTTTCTCTAAGATAAGTATATCAAAATAAATTTATATGTCTATTTAACTCAGTTCACAGTAGTGAATCCGAACTTATGTACTAAACATACAATGTCCCGTAATGATGAGTAACCTGTGCAAGGAGTGAAAGAGAGTAAAATTTTAAACAAGCAGTTCATTTTTCATTCTTGGCTTAGACCATTATTTATGTACCGAGTTTTAAATATTAAAGTTCCCCAATGAGACGGCGCGTATACGAAGTATGCAGGAGCGTCGCTCATTGAGCTACTCCTTGCACTTGTCACCCCCGATTCGATTTCTTCTGTTACCCCTTCATTCTACTATGTCACACTAGATACTACATGAAAAAAAAAAAAAAACCAGGTAGAAATTAATCATCTAATTAATTTATTTCAAAAAAGTAGTGATACATTGAACACAATTTATGAATACATAACTAATTAATGTTAATCGTGTCTTTTTACGTTTTTATTATTTACGTTTCTATTATTTAACTAGAGTAATTTAAATTAGAATTACTTATTTATTTATAAACAAAATAAATTATTTTAAATAATAATTACTCATCTATTTATGTATATAAGTTATTTCTTTAAATAACAAAAACGTAAAAAAACACAATTAACATTGCTTATTTATGTATTCATTAATTTTGTACAATGTATCACTACTTTTCTTAAATAAATCAATTAGTTGAGTAATTTCTACGTGTTGTAATTATTTATTCAAGTATTGTCTAGTGTGACATAGTAGAATGAAGTTTTACCAGAAGCAATGTAATCGGGACAAATGTAAGGAGTAGTACAGCGCGCGACGCACCTGCATACTTTATATACGCGCCGTCTCATTGAAGAACTTTAATAGGTAAAAACTCGGTAAATAATGGTGTAGGCCACACTTGAAACAGGAACTTTTAAATTCCTTGTAAAAGGTCAAATTTCACTCCCTGCAAGTTTAACTACTCATTCAAAAACACGCTGTAGACGAAGCTTTGCTGATTTCAACGACATCCAAAACTGCATGCAAGAATATACACATAAATACGAAAGCATTTAGTATCAGAAAATTTTATGTAACAAACCAGACAAATAGAAAATTTTATGTAACAAACAAGACAAATAGAAAATTTTATGTAACAAAAAAGACGAAGAGACAATAACATATAAAACTTTACGGAATAACATTGTATCACGCAACATAAAAATATTGTTCTTTTTGCACAATTTTAAATCTTAAAATAAAGAAATTATTATCCAACAATTATCTGTGCAGCAATTTTCAGAAAACTACTTGTGTGTAAAGAGTGTGTATGTCATGCGAAACTCCACTTTAAATAAAATTTTCACGAAAATGTATTTCAAATACAACTGCGAATCAAACAATTATGAAAAAATATTGCGGAATATTTATTACGCTAATAATACTAATATCTGCGCATGCCAATTTTTTTTTCATAACCTAACATAAACAAAGTATCACGAGAGAAGACATTTGCACGCGCTGATCGCAAACATATATATTGCAACAACCGAAATAAAGCGTGATATCGTTATTATGATTACTACAGCGAGCGAATTTCATAAATTAGCAATCAAAAGATGTGATAGAGCGGTACGAGACAAAACAGCGGACATTAATGCAAGTATAAATTCGCGTTGTATAGTTTGCGTAGGCTAGTCTCAACCCTTCACGAGCTGATGTATCGAGATGTAGTGTGCGAAATGGCAGCGCGCGTGCTGATCGCTACTTAAATAACGAGTGTGTAACAGTAAACGCGTCTTTATCAAGATCACTTTCAATCTCATGTACGCATCTTTGTTTTATCTAATTTGTTTTACTCGCAACTCAAGTTTGTGTAACGCGAGTTTCCCGACTTTCCTATCGTAAACCGATTACCCTGTTAGGTTTTAGTTTCTTTCTATTCTTCTTTAAGTGTCCGATCGTATTCGCTTACTGGACCATCTAAATGCTCGGAATCTATTTGCAGAGAAACCATTTGCTTTTTCATTAGCATCGCATTCAGAATCGATGTGTAACAAAGTACAATGATTTCAATAATTGAAAAAGAAATTCGACTTACGACCGACCGAATGTGAATTTTTATGAATAGGCATTGAAAAAGTAGAATTAAAAACCAAGTTGAGGTGTTATTATATTTTGTTTTTTTCAAATAATCGTCACAGTTATTTCACCATATTGTTACTTACATGTAACATATTATCTGTCTTCCCTACACACCAAGTCACTATACAATAACATTTCTACCTATTTATTATTATACCTTGGACAAGATCGTGTTTACGTCTTAGGTTTTAGTTCCGTTTGCGATAACATATCAACGAGCTAAACGTTTAGTTTTCTTTTGTGCTCTTACGTATACACATCGTGTTCTTTGTAGAAATCTTCTCCGTAAATGATTCCTTGCTCAGTGTTTGTCAAACGCCACACGAATGTAAATATATATGTCTCAGTTCAAAATGTTTACGCATAATGATAAAGATTTGCTCAGATTACGAGAAACAGAAGAATTTCGAACAGTCTATTGATGATATTACCGTAACTAGCAGAAAACGTTTCGTGCGCAAAGTAAGGATAATATACAAGGTGTTCGACAATTATTTAAAAATCTCTCATAGACAGATCGAAGGAGTAAAATAGAGTCGAAAAGTGAAACTGAACCATTTTCTTCTATTACATATATATATATATATTAAAAGAGGAATTATTGAATAACTAAAACCAATCAACGCCGACTTTTAGCTGGGCGCATGTCAGCGAGACGCGCGGAGCAATCACGCACACCAGACGCGCGGCTCACTGAAATCCGTCCGGCTAAAAATCGGCGTTGATTGGCTTGATTTATTCAATAATTATTACTTTATTATATAAAATAAAAAAAATTAAGTCAAGACTTTTTGACACAGTTTTACTCCTACCTGCCTCCAAAAGACTTTAAGGTAATTGTCGGACACTGTGTATATACACTAAAGTATACTTAAAGTTCTCTTTTACGTAATCTCTTCCTTGCTGTGTTTGTTACTTTCTTTCTGTCTATCCTCAATCTTCTTTCTTTTTTTTTTCAGTCTGTTTATCTTTCACTCAATTTATCATATACCTTTTGTATAATAATGCGGGTTGAATATTTATAAAACTGTACATTTTCGTCATTGCGTTCATACGATTGTGCCACGTGCAAAACAACTTTTCAACGTAAGTGAAACCAAGTAAATTTTGTACGTTACTTTTGTACATTATTATCCTAATCTACGTATATATAACTATTTTGTTAAGTTTTTGTTACGGAAACAATTTTGAAAGAAAGAATTGTCTGGGCCTATTAAATTAACAAAAGGATTTGTAGTGAAACTAACAAGTAG
>NW_018022223.1:7124-12664 GCF_002006095.1 Pseudomyrmex gracilis
TGAATATTTATTTATAATTATACATTTAAATTGTCACTGAAAAAGATCTGAAAATTGAATAAAAAATTTGACGTAAATATTTAAATAAACTTTTTCAAACACAAACATCTAGTTTTTTGATTGTATCGGCTTCTTTTTCCTGTATTTATTAACAAATTGTAGATGTGAAAGTTTTGTACAATGAGAAAGCAAAACCGTAAAATAATCAAAAGTAGTACGCACCAAATAAAAAACGACAATCGCACATCTCTCAGCTATAATCAAACTATTATTGATCAAGTTGTTTTAAATTGATAGTAATTAATAAATATACACATGATTTTATATTTACTCACATATGTACTTACATACAATTTCATATTCATATACAGTTATGTGTATAGATGTGCACAATTCTATGTACGATTTTATGAAACTTTTAAATATTTATGCATTTAGATTTATATGTTAATATGTACGAAGACAAAGTAGAGTTATTTCTTTATCTTTTATAATATAATATCAGCATTAAAGCAAACTTACTCGTAAATGACAAGTATAAATTCTTGAACAATAAATATCGTTATTTTTATATTTGTAATAGACTTTTTTAATTTTGTGATCACATTTCTGTCTCCGAGTACTGAAAGGTCCCAAACTAGTTTATACGCTACTGAGTATATCGAAATATCCGGATAATACGGATATTCGAATAACTCGAATAGTACTATTCGTACTATTCGCTGCACAAAGTATCCGGATATTCGAATACTATCCGTTGATTGAAGTTTATTCGTACGTATATATTATATTCGAATATCCGGATATCCGAATCACACTGTTATTCGAATTTAAGCCGCAGCTCTAGTTAAAATTTTATCGACAGATAAAAGATCGCGCTATCAGAATTATTGCGTCATTCTATCTTTGTATTATATCTAATATGCAATAAAATAAAGCGAGATAAAATAGCGCTCTTCTTTACCGCAGCTAACTCTACAGATTTACATCGAAGTATCAATCAAAAGCGAAGGTGATCAAAAACCCTGATTAAAGATCATTATATTGTATTATTTGATTTCTCTTTGTGTATGTGACAATCTTTCCTGAGTTCAGCAAAAAAAGAAAATCGGTCTTTGCATAAGAAAAGTAAAGAGTGCAAAGTAGAGATAACGGTTTGTGTTAAATTGGCGGGATACTCGCTAACATCCAATGGCTGTAAAGTAAGATGGCTTTTTGATATGAGATATACGCAAACCGAACAAGTGTTTGTTCGTTTTACTTTACATTTTTCATTGAACTTAGTGTAGTTTGCAGGCGTTTTTTTGCTCTGATTTAAGTATATGTCACAGAAAAACCTGAGAGCAGCCAAACCATGAAACTTTTTTCCGACATAATCGCAGTTGCTGCTTTCAACATTACGTATCCATAAACCTAGATGTATGAAACACTTACAAAGCAACAATCACTTTCAATCGTAGACAGAACAAATGTAATCCTCTTTGAGTCTGTGCTGCACTCACTTTTAAATAGTTTAACAATTTGTTTATAGTTTATTCACTGTAGTTGTTTCAAAAAAACAAATATTGAATTGATTATCTCAAATAAAACATTTCGAATATGAACGTTATCGCATAATAAACAGTGAATATTTACATTTCAAAAGTCATAGTTTTATCACTAACCATATTTCTATCAGTAAAGATAACTTTCGTAGACCGCGAATTCAATTGAACGCGATTTACATATTGTAATGAAGACTAAGTACTTTGTTTCTTCATTATGCGCGCTTATGCGAGCTTTGTATATCGCGATTTATAAAACGCGGCATTTCTATAGAACAGAATATCGCCAAACTACGAAACCTACCTTTATACAGTAGCGTAGTAAGAAAAGACAGCTACCGGTGCAGTCTTTTTCCCTTATTCTTTATAAGATTACTTCGATAATAATTTAAATAACTACCAAATAATTGTTTTACTCTTGTAAGAATCTTTACTTTTTTTTACGTTTTACATTTTTTTAACCAAATAATTTTTTAAAAATACAAACAAAATACTAACTTGATCGTAAATTATTTGTCTAATTATTTGCACAATTGTCTGTGTTACAAACTGTAAATATAAAAGTGTGAACAATTTGTACGTTTGTGTGCTACGTAATTATTTCAAAGAAAAACAAAGCGCATTACTCATAAGCAAAAAAAACAAAGCAAGTTTTTTATTTTACATCAACGCCTCTAGTAATTTTTGATAAACAAGAAACGCAGAATTGATTGAAACAACATTTTCTGTCTATTACGCAAGTAGGAGAAGTAGGAATAAATGAAATTGTTGTATTACATTAAACAACAATCGAACTGTAAGCATTGAAATTGCAGGTCTATATTGTTCCATCGAATCTTTGTTAAGAAAGCGATCGAGACGTACCGCTTTCTTTACACCTTTCTTAATACGGCACTGTCTCTATATGTATCTACATGACATACACTCTAAGTAAGATGTTTTTCACAATACAGATGTTTTCATCGCGATATATATTTCTTACTTCACGAAAACAACTGTCTTGTAGTTATCGAGTATCTTTCAAACAGGCAAGATCGCAGATATCTTTCGACACCTCGTTTTTGTGACCCTGTATAATGAGAATTCTTGTGTTCCAATTTTCATATTTTAATTGATGAGATTATTGTCTTAAATATGGTAAGTCAACAAAAGCTTGTACATTATTTGTTAAATATCAATATTTGTTGGCAAATGTACCTTCTATCTTTCACATTACACCCTACCAAAATATGAAATTCGTTTTTTGTTTTTTATATATAAAAGAAATATATCTACTCGATTTTCTTATTTATTATACGACTTATAATATTTGTCACTCTACTCCGTACATTACGATTCCATGAATACTACTACATTTTAAATTCTTTTTTGCACTGATGTAATTTGCAATGTGTGCCATATTATATTAATAAAACGCGCTTAACAAATGTGAACAGTTTACTGTAGAATATAGCTTTGTTCGTTGAAATGATATTTTGTCATAAACGTTTCACAAACTTTGGACTCGTTTTTCTTCTATCGTTCTTCTGTATAGCAACTAAATGAACCCATGACAAATATTATGTGAATGTATGTGTATACGTGTATATGCAAGCGATAAACAAGGACATCTTAGCATAGTGATAAACATACTAATAATAATGGTTATACACATCTGTTGGTAACAATAATATTTGAAAACGCAATTTATGACCGCGTTTAGCAAAACAAACGTTAAGTTGTTGTCTTGTCAATATTCGACGTTACGTAAATAGTTCTAAAAGTAAGAGCCAATTATATTTGATTACTACAGAGCAGCTTGTTTTGCTAAACGCAACCATTTATTTTATACAATTTAAATCCGTTGTTGCGCTTTTATTTGCATATTTCTTGTTTAACAACCAATTTACTTTTATAGATGCACATTACGCAAATGCTTACATTCTGTGGTACTTTATGCTTAATATTTCTAATCGAAATTGCTTCTTCCACGGATGAGACTTTATCTGAAGAATTGCAATGCATAAAACCGATATCCTATGAAATGGAGATTTTTCCGCTAATACAAAATAACTCTCTTACCGTTGAGACTCGCGTCAAAATAAACGTAAGCTGTGTACAGTCACCTATAAAATTAAATTTCGGACGTTATTGTGATGCACCGGAAATTACTGCTATTAGTAATAATATATTAAGACGTGATAATCTTACTTCTTTGTTTTGGACAACGTCGGTGTCATTTTTGACGAAAGATCAATCCAATATTATACTCATTAAAGTTTTTCAAGTGAATCACATATTGTGGGACTTAACACCCTCAATAACATATCTACAACCCGGAATATACTGGATAAATGCGGTATATAGTTGTATTTTAGACAAAGTTGCTACTGTTTCATCACATGAACAGAAATCTGAANAANCGAAGTAAGTGCATACTAACTTGAAACATTATTTAGTATTACTTTTGTTNTGTTGCACTATGANTTATANATATNTTGACAAGTACTGNAACAANTTATCTTTAGCACTCNCGNTTTTCACTACACAGATATTTAATTTTGCCACGTATTCCCGCTGAATGGATATTTCCATATTGGAAAAACCCAGCAATTAAGGCCACATTTAGTATTCGAATTTCCCACAACATCGATGAAATAGCTCTTTCACATATGCCTGGTGATACACGTCTTGAAAGAAATACATACTTTCCCCCTTCGTCTATAATGTCTACTCATTTAGTAGCAATAGCAGTCGTACCTTCTATCGTAGCTAATTCCTTTTATTTTTTTGAGGAAGATATTATACTAAACAGAGTACAGGTGAAAAATCAAATGTCATATGCAGAATTTATTATTACAAATATCAAGCAACATGTTAAACACACTTGGAGAAATGTATCATGGTCACGTGTGATTTATGTAGCACTTCCAATAAAGTCTAGCCATTACAAAAGTATAATAACTAAAAATCAAGTTTTCTTCAAGTAAGATACTACTCAAGACAATACAACGAGTTTATAGATGTACCAAAAATGACACGATTGCACTAAGACCAATGTTTTTCAGTGAAGCTGAAATTACATACGATGAAGAACTAGATTCACTTGCACAACAAGAAAAGGTAACATGTTTAATAGCACGTAATGTAATACAAGAAATGTTTAGTGATTGGTTACCTACATTGAAACGGTCTGATTCTTGGTTTATGGAAGGTTTTTCAACATATTATGGAGTGTATATTATTGATCAGGTAATTCATACATTATCATAGTCGTTTAAACTTGTAACTTAAATGGTTTGTTACACGCCAATAGTATTTATAATAAACTTTATCCTACTAATATATACTTACACTATCGTAACACGTCCATGTACCACTGTTGTAATATTACTTTTTTACATTTTTATTAAGATCCAAAATTAGTATCAGATCATAGGTATGTATTAGATACTATGTATACATATGTATATGTATATATTTATGAGTATATATGGTATCGTCATTTTCTACGTTTAACTCTATAACTCTAAAACGCAAATTTATTTATATTAGAGAAGAGCAGGTCAACAGTTTAACACTTTATGTTTCTCTGGATAAAGATGCTTCTTGTTTTCGATTTTACCTTATGACTATTTTACTTATAACTATATTTTTTTATTGTTTGTTTATCACAAGAACGTCACTTTTGAGTATCACTATACAATAAACTATAAATTTCTGGGTGAGTCTCAGATAGACACACGACGGAACGGATACGGCAAAATGTGTAAATCAAACACAGACTCAATCGCACACGACAAGACACAGACACAGAACTGAGACAATCGGACACAGTTACAATTGAACACAAGTTAAGACGTACGCACGCACTGAGAGAAAAAAATAGTTGCAGTTATCACAATTTCACTATAATTTATAGTGATTTAAGGTGCCAACTATTTTTTTATAGTTATTTTAACAATGCGCCTTATAGTTGATTCAATAATATATTATTGTTGCCATAGCTTTAACATG
>NW_018022223.1:13704-25292 GCF_002006095.1 Pseudomyrmex gracilis
ATAATTTATAGCAAACTTTTTACATACTTGTCAAAACCATGTATATAAGGTTAGTTTTACTAATATTATAGCAATATTAACAATAAAAATAAGAATTCCAACTATAATTATTTTACTATGCAATTATAGTCGTAAATACCAAGCATATTTCTCTCAGTGCGACATTTTCAATCGGACACAAGACGCCATATGTAGTGACATATTATACTGGCGTACATTGACAAGCAACGTAACTAAAACGAAAGCAAGATTTCATATAGGTTTCAACTTTTCACGCAAATCGAAGAGAAAGTGCAGGCCGCCTTTGACTACACGTTTAAAACACAAACAAAAAGAACATAAGAAAAGTAATCTTGTTTTAATACTAATGTGTCCGATTGAGACTATTGTGTGTCCGTTTTATCTCGTGTTTGTTTCAGCTTGTGTCCGATTAAAACTGCATTCGATTGCGACTGTGTCCGATTTATACATCTTGCTTTGCCTGTTTCATTTTTGAGTTCATCTAGAACACACCCCGTCTGTGACACTTATATAAATATACGTAGAGAGTGTCGATATATACACATTTTTATATTTTTACATATAGAAACATATAAAAGTAATGCGTGTAAAATATGTATGTACAGAACACAAAACCAATATAACGTCTGTGTAAAACATCACAAATTTTTTTTAGAAATGTAAAATATTTTATTATATATATAGTTTTATATATATATATATATACCCTTACGAAAAAGAACTACTGCCGATTACATATAAATAAAGTCACTACTATAAATATTACTGACAATCACATAAGAATATTATTAGATATTACAGGAATCACTGAAAATATTACTGGCAATTACACAGAATGCCAGTAATTTTTTTACCACTGCCGCAATATATTACTGCTAGTAGTTCTTTTTCGTAAGGGTAGTTATATATATATAGTATACGCTCATATAAAGTTTTCGTATCTTACTTTATACTAAAAAATGTGTTTTCCTGATAATACGCTGCTTTTATACTATAAAATTTTTTACTAAAAAATGTCATAGATTCTGCTTCTTTCAAAACTGTAGTGGTCACTCTGTATTATTACATAAACCTGTATTGTATGTGCGTACAATAGCTGAGTTAAGTAAATAGTATAATTATGAAAACTATTGTAGNNTTTTGGTCAATCTTTACTGAAGTCGCTAATAGTCCAAACACGACGGGAAATTTTTGATTTTATAGAAGCATATGTTACACATGATCTTCCAGTTAAAGACAATTCACCGTTCATATCTCCAAGCTCGATTTTTATCGAATTGTGGCGAAAGAGTGGTAAGAGAATCACATTTATTAAGTACATTTTTAATTCTTTTACATTTTACATATAACTTGCCAAATTCAGCTGTCGATTTTACCTCCTTTTTATGTGTGTGAGAAAAGTTTACTCAAAGACTTTTTACCTAATACGGATGCCTACTGTGATGTGCTATTTTCGTTACTTTTTGTTACTTTTACAAACAAACACAAAAAGATTTAATAATATTTTGTATCGTCTGTCAACGAAATATATACCAACAAACAATACAAACTACACAGTTTTAGGATTAACCTATTACTATTTTGTATGCATGTGTTAGGTTACAAAATTCGTAGAAAATAACTACTTAAGTATTCTACATAAATAAAAACATAACCAACAAAAGTAGTATACTTTTTTTCCTTTAATATATGTACATACACAATAGTAGTCTATGGAGATTTTGAGTGAATTGTGTAAATTATCTTAATAATATAGAAATTTACAGTCATTAATATAAATAAATTTTTAATTATAAATTTATACTTATTATACAGTTAGAATTATTTTCTAGCACTCAGTATATTTTACATGGTCACTGACAAACATGTCTTCTACAACTTTATGTTTGAAAAAGCCATAAACTTATATCATAACATGTGAGTATATAAATTATTATGATAAATTTCGCAAAATGTTTATTTGTGTAATTCACATTATACGGTATCGTCAAAACGTAAAGACCATATTATTTTTTCTTTGAAACATTTATTAACTAATTTTATTAACTAATATGAATGTACTTTTTATACTACTCTCGTTTGTTATTAGTTTATCACGTGATAGTTATGCTACACAATTAAATTTTAATATTTTATGGAGCAAACTACTATCGGAGATGCCTACGCACAAAAATACGTATTTCCTAGGAACTTTAACGACTGTGATAACTTCTTGGACACACGTTGGTTATCCTATAGTACAAGTAAATCGACACAACAATACACGGACTCTTGAAATACTGATTAGAGACTGCTTTCTAAGTAATATGAAGAACTCTTGTGTAAGCACGTGGTGGATACCTGTGACCTACATAACAATACAACAGTCTAACATGACATATCAATGGTATTTACAACCAGACGAAAACAATATTATAGTTCCGAATATTGAAGAAGATGATTCTGTCCTTTTTATGGATGTACCTGGTAATATTTTTACACACATGGATTATTTAGTTTTGTTTATTACTCTTACATAGTACCTTTTAAATTTCCGTCAATGTAGTATAGTTACTGTTTCTTGCTTTATTGTTTTATTTCTTTTTTTTGTTTTTCTAATATTCTCACTGTTTTCTTTTGTCACTTTTACTAACACTTAAATGTTGTAGGATATCGCGTCAACTACGATCGTAAATCTTGGGAGAATATTGCTCTCTTCTTGAAACGTAAAACGTCTAAGATTTTATCTGACGTGTCATTAGCCCAAATTCTCGACGATGCTTTTTATTTTTTAATACAAAATACAGATTATAATGAAAATTTTGATTTAAATACTAATGATAATCTAGACATATTTTTTGATATTGCAACCAGTGTATTTCACGTGAACAATTCCTACATAGCTTGGTATCCTATATTTACTGCTTTCGAGTACTTATCAAAGATTTATCCCTTTCCCGAAAGCGCATACATCAAGGTAATTACTACTAACATAATAAATAATTTAGATGCTAAAACAAGATATACTAAAATGATACCTAAGTTTTTTACATTATACTTATAATATATTCTATAAAACTTTATGCCATTAGTTTTTACTTTTGCAATCAATACACAAAAAATTTTGTATACTAACTTATAAATAAACAAGTTGTTTTCAACATAAAAATCCAAATCAAAAAGAAACACAAGATAAACAGATAAATTCTATTTATCAGATGACTTGTTTGTTGATAACTGTCCAAAACTATGTTGTAGAAAAACATGTGATACATTAAACAAATAGTAAATATTATTTATTAAATATCTGACGTTTTCAAACATGTATAAGTTTCAGATAAAAAAGACAAAACATTTACATGTACATAAGCGTTTGATAAAAACATTGAAATATGAAATGTATTAACTTTAAAAACTAACTAATTTAAAACTTTATTCTTACGAAAATATTTTATATATATAAACATCATTAAATAAACTTAAGTGTAAGTGTTAATGTATAAAACAAACTCATATATTTTGATTTATTAGGATAGAATTCTGGATGTATTGCATAAGTTTCTTGAAGATTCGTCGCATACACCTTCTTCCGAAAATAATGTCACTAATCAGTTATATTACGAAGTTTTAAAATGGGCATGTATTCTCGATAGCATAAAGTGCAAAGATATTGTTATGGATGAATTAACATGGCATATAGAAAATCTTGCACAAAACAGGTACGTTATTGACTTAAAAGCAACATAATAGTATTAAAGACGTTACCTGATTATAGTTATGTTGTTTTACGTTTATATACGATGTAATCACATAAACTTTACATTGTTCTTATTATTGTTACTATTAGTATTTTTGTTGTTGGTGTTGTTGTTGTTCTTGTTCTTGTTCTTGTTAAAAAAAAAACATTATCGCGACTAGTGATTTCTTAATTTCTTTCTCTCTCTCTTCTTTGAGTAAAGTTATATATATTGTTTCTTTGCAGACTTTTGCAAAGTTGGCAGAAATGGATATTTTGCCAGAGTTTAATGGTAGAAAATTCCACGTATGAGAACTCTTCTATATGGTATACATTAAAAACCATGTATGAAACGCAGTTAAAAGAAGAAGAAATGTTTAAATTTTTACCTTGTTCTCGACTTCGCAGCAATATTTTCTTATCTTTCAAATCCTTTGCTACTACTTTTCTACCATCTTCTGAACGTAGTGTAGATTTAAAGAAAAGTGATAGAGTTTCTTTTGTTTTTACTATTTATGCGAAGCATTCAAAAACTCTTGCGTCGCTGACGTCTATACTAGAAGAAATACGTTACATAGAAAGGTAAACCATTTTTTTGTATGTATAGACTTTTGCATATTTACATAATGTAGTTACGTTCTATATAAACTGCATATGAAATCCATTTGCCGCACATACCATGTTGTATTATAATATATACTTAATACGTAAACAAATAAATTTTACATATTAATTGTCATTGTTACTTGTGATAGCGACATTAACATAGGTGCACTAATGAACTGTATTATTAACAACATATATTCAGACGAAGGCTTGTCGATGGTACGTATAGGAAGTACTATATATAGTCATTTGCTTTATCAATATATATGGTTTACTTTATCTAATTTTACATATATAAAAATTTACACATTTCGGTTTTTATACATATCATGTATTTATATACGTAAGTGTGGTAGAGGTATATTGTAGTTATATAATATATCTTAAAATGGTTTTGATATAATAACGTTAATATGTACTATTATGTGTTTTTACACAATGCGCATTCACATCACATTCAATGCTAACAGCACAAAATATTTTCAGGTTACCGATGGAAAGTTCTTACAAATGCTGAGAAACAGACATCGTGCGGTAAATGTTTTTATAGACTATTTGAAGTAATCTATAAGTAGTGTTTCTTGGTGTTTAACGAGTTTTTTGAGTTTCTAAATGTAAACTAATTTCTATTTCTAAATTGATATTTTGTTTGTTCTTATAAACATATATTTTATTTATCTAATCTCTGCAAACATATACAAAAGTATTATATAAGATTTTGTAATCTGTTCCAGCCATCTTATGTTATTGTCGCCGTAAAACAAAAAGTTGATGATCGTCGTGCTTTATTAGTTAAAGTAAAAAATATCTTCTTTCCAAACCGTAAAATGCATTTATTTACAGAGATTTAATGGTAGACTTGTATACTCGTTTTATTTATCTTAAAGGAAAAAATGCTACCAATTACTTGTTTTTCTCAATACTTATGTGACTTGTGTGTAATAAGTAAAGTTTTCTTTTATGACAACAAAAAATATTTATTACTTATATTTAAAATCGGTACTACAGTTTACCGATTTTAATATAGTTACTAATTCGCGCCAGTTGTCCACAAAAGAAAATCAGATCGGTATTAACAATAAATAGTTTTTAATAGTATATTTGATTAAAGTATTGTTGTAAAGTTAAGTATTCAATAAGCATCTTGCACAAAACATAAATATATATTAAGTACAAAGTAAAACAATACAACATATATACATAACATTATAGAAATAAAAAAAAAGTTAGATATTATTTAATGTTAAGTTTAACAAGATTTATTGATAAGGACTATTACTAATACTTATAAAACAAAAACAGTTAGGGTAGTTTTACTCTATTATGTTTTAACTATAAGATAATGTTTGTTATATAATTTTTATTTACAATAAAAAGACCATTTGCACTTCATTTCTCTGGTTACTTTTTAATGTTTCTTAAAATTTAAACAATGTGCAATATTTTCTACTAAGTTTATATGTGAACATATTTATATAATATAATAAGATCCTTTTTTTTGCTCTACTACAAATACACTAAGAATAAATGTGTTACCACAAACGAACCTATATTGCTTGCTACTTTTATCGTCTCTTTTTGAAAAGTACAAAGGTACAGTAATTTCATTTCTATAATAATATTTGGTGTTACAAACCTTCTGTATGACAACTCGAAATAGACAAATAATGTCATTTGGCGTAATTTTTATCTATTGGTTTATTTATTTTAACTCATAAACATTTTTATAATACTACAAAAAACTTTAAAACTTTACATATATCTTTCTTAATGAACCTATTGAGACGTCATGTAACATGCAGTACACTAGATGCGCGCGTACTCTCTATAATAGATATTTACTTATAACTGCAATACGTTAAAACTTTATCGACAGACGCGCTATCAGAATTATTGCGTCATTCTATCTTTGTATTATATCTAATATGCAATAAAATAGAGCGAGATGAAATAACGCTCTACTTTACCGCAGCTAACTCTACAGATTTACATCAAAGTATCAATTACAAGCGAAAGTGATCAGAAACCCTGATTAAACATTATATTGTACTATTTGATTTCTCTTTGTGTATGTGACAATCTTTCCTGAGTTCATCAAGAAAAGAAACTCGGTGTTTGCATAAAAAAAGTAAAGAGTGCAAAGTGGAGATAACGGTTTGTGTTAAATTGGCGGGATACTCGCTAACATCCAATAGCTGTAAAGTAAGATGGCTTTCTGATATGAGATATACGCAAACCGAACAAGTTTTTGTCCGTTTTACTTTACATTTTTCATTGAACATAGTGTAGTTTTCAGGCGTTTTTTTGCTCTGATTTATGTATATGTCACAGAAAAACCTGAGAGCAGCCAAACCATGAAACTTTTTTCCGACATAATCGCAGTTGCTGCTTTTACCATTACGTATCCATAAAACTAGATGTATGAAACACTTACAAAGCAACAATCACTTTCAATCGTAGACAGAACAAATGTAATTCTCTTTGAGTCTGTGCTGCACTCACTTTTAAATAGTTTAACAATTTGTTTATAGTTTATTCAATGTAGTTGTTTCAAAAAAACAACTATTGAATTGATTATCTCAAATAAAACATTTTGAATATGAACGTTATCGCATATTAAACAGTGAATATTTACATTTCAAAAGTCATAGTTTTATCACTAACCATATTTCTATCAGTAAAGATAACTTTCGTAGACCGCGAATTCAATTGAACGCGATTTACATATTGTAATGAAGACTAAGTACTTTGTTTCTTCACTATGCGCTCTTCTGCGAGCTTCGTATATCGCGATTTATAAAACGCGGCATTTCTGTAGATCAGAATATCGCCGAACTACGAAACCTACCTTTATACAGTAGCGTAGTAAGAAAAGACAGCTACCGGTGCAGTCTTTTTCCCTTATTCTTTATAAGATTACTTCGATAATAATTTAAATAACAAGCAAATAATTGGTTTACTCTTGTAAAAATCCTTACTTTTTTACGTTTTACTTTTTTTTAACCAAATAATTTTTTTAAAATACAAACAAAGTACTAACTTGATCGTAAATTATTTGTCTAATTATTTGCACAATTGTCTGTGTTACAAACTGTAAATATAAAAGTGTGAACAATTCGTACGTTTGTGTGCTACGTAATTATTTCGAAGAAAAACAAAGCGCATTACTCATAAGCAAAAAAAACAAAGCAAGTTTTTCATTTTACATCAACGCCTCTAGTAATTTTTGATAAACAAGAAACGCCGAATTGATTGAAACAACATTTTCTGTCTATTACGCAAGTTGGAGAAGTAAGAAGAAATGAGATTGTTGTATTACATTAAACAACGATCGAACTGTAAGCATTGAAATTGCGGGTCTATATTGTTCCATCGAATCTTTGTTAAGAAAGCGATCGAGACGTACCGCTTTCTTTGCACCTTTCTTAATACGGCACTGTCTCTATATGTATCTACATGACATACACTCTAAGTAAGATGTTTTTCACAATACAGATGTTTTCATCGCGATATATATTTCTTACTTCACGAAAACGACTGTCCTGTAGTTATCGAGTATCTTTCAAACAGGCAAGATCGCAGATATCTTTCGACACCTCGTTTTTGTGACCGTGTATAATGAGAATTCTTGTGTTCCAATTTTCATATTTTAATTGATGAGATTATTGTCTTAAATATGGTAAGTCACCATAAACTTGTACATTATTTGTTAAATATCAATATTTGGTAGCAAATGTAGCTTCTATCTTTCATTACACACTACCAAACTATGAAATTCGTTTTTTGTTCTTTATATATAAAAGAAATATATCTACTCGATTTTCTTACTTATTATACGACTTATAATATTTGTCACTCTACTCCGTACATTTCGATTACATGAATACTACTACATTTTAAATTCTTTTTTGCACTGATGTAATTTGCAATGTGTGACATATTATATTAATAAAACGCGCTTCACAAATGTGAACAGTTTACTGTAGAATATAGCTTTGTTCGTTGAAATAATATTTTGTCATAAACGTTTCACAAACTTTGGACTCGTTTTTCTTCACTTGTTCTTCTATATAGTAATTAAATGAACCCATGATAAATATGTGAATGTATGTGTATACGTGTATGTGCAAGCGAGAAACATAAAGACATCGCAGCATAATGATAAACATACTAATAATAACGGTCATACACATCTGTTGGTAACAATAATATTTGAAAACGCACTTTATGACCGCGTTTAGCAAAACAAACGTTAAGTTGTTGTCTTGTCGATATTCGACGTTAAGTAAATAGTTCTAAAAATAAGAGCCAATTATATTTGATTACTACAGAGCAGCTTGTTTTGCTCAACGCAACCATTTATTCTATACAATTTAAATCCGTTGTTGTGCTTTCATTTGCATATTTCTTGTTTAACAACCAATTTACTTTTATAGATGCACATTACGCAGATGCTTACATTCTGTGGTACTTTGTGCTTAATATTTCTAACCGAAATTGCTTCTTCCACGGATGAGACTTTATCTGAAGAATTGCAATGCATAAAACCGATATCCTATGAAATGAAGATTTTTCCGCTAATACAAAATAACTCTCTTAACGTTGAGACTCGCGTCAAAATAAACGTTAGCTGTTTACAGTCACCTATAAAATTAAATTTCGGACGTTATTGTGATACACCGGAAATTACTTTTATTAGTAATAATATATTAAGACGTGATAATCTTACTTCTTTGTTTTGGACAACGTCGGTGTCATTTTTGACGAAAGATCAATCCAATATTTTACTCATTAGAGTTTTTCAAGTGAATCACATACTNTGGGACTTAACACCCCGAATAACATATCTACAACCCGGAATATATTGGATAAATGCGGTATATAATTGTATTTTAGACAAAGTTGCTACTGTTTTATCAAATAAAGAGCAATCTGAAGAATCGAAGTAAGTACATACTAACTTAAAACATTATTTAGTATTATTTTTGTTTTGTTGCACTATGATTTATATATATATTGACAAGTACTGGAACAATTTATCTTTAGCACTCACGATTTTCACTACACAGATATTTAATTTTGCCACGTATTCCCGCTAAATGGATATTTCCATATTGGGAAAACTCAGCAATTAAGGCCACATTTAGTATTCGAATTTACCACAACATCGATGAAATAGCTCTTTCACATATGCCTGGTGATACACGTCGTGAAAGAATTACATACTTTCCCCNTTCGTCTATAATGTCTACTCATTTAGTAGCAATAGCAGTCGTACCTTCTATCGTAGCAAATTCCTTGAATTTTTTTAAGGGAGATATTATAATAAACAGAGTAAAGATAAACAGTAACTTGTTATATGCACAATCTCTTATTACAAATATCAAGCAACATGTTAAAAACACTTGGANAGATGTATCNTGGTCACGTGTGATTTATGTAGCACTTCCAATAAATTCTAGCCATTACAAAAGTATAATAACTAAAAATCAAGTTTTCTTCAAGTAAGATACTACTCAAGACAATAAAACNAGTTTATAAACAGATGTACCAAAAATGACACAATTGCACTAAGACCAATGTTTTTCAGTGAAGCTGAAATTACATACGATGAAGAACTAGATTCACTTGCACAACAAAAAAAGGTAACATGTTTGGTAGCACGTAATGTAATACAAGAAATGTTTAGTGATTGGTTACCTACATTGAAACGGTCTGATTCTTGGTTTATGGAAGGTTTTTCAACATATTATGGAGTGTATATTATTGATAAGGTAAATCATACAGTATCATAGTCGTTTACACTTGTAACTTAAATGGTTTGTTACACGCAAATAGTATTTATAATAAACTTTATCCTACTAATATATACTTATACTATTGCAACACGTCCATGTAACACTGTTGTAATATTATTTATTTACATTTTTATTAAGATCCAGAAGTAGTATCAGAACATAGGTATGTATTAGATACTATATATACATATGTATATGTATATATTTATGAGTATATATGGTATCGTCATTTTCTACGTTTAACCCTATAACTCTAAAACGCAAATTTATTTATATTAGAGAAGAGCAGGTCAACAGTTTAACACTTTATGTTTCTCTGGATAAAGAAGCTTTTTGTTTTCGATTTTATCTTATGAATATTTTACTTATAAATATATTTTTTTATTATTTGTTTATCATAAGAACGTTTGAGTATCACTTTTGAGTATCACTTTTGAGTATCACTATACAATAAACTATAAATTTCTGGGTGAGTCTCAGATAGACACACGACGGAACGGATACGGCAAAATGTGTAATATCAGACACAGACTCAATCGCACACGACAAGACACATACACAGAACTGAGACAATCGGACACAGTTACAATTGAACACAAGTCAAGACGTACACACGACATTCTCAATTGGACACAAGACGCTTGTAGTGACATATTATACTGGCGTACATTGACAAGCAACGTAACTAAAACGAAAGCAAGATTTCATATAGTTTTCAACTTTCCACGCAAATCGAAGAGAAAGTGCAGGCCGCCTTTGACTACACGTTTAAAGCACAAACAAAAAGAACATAAGAAAAGTAATCTTGTTTTAATACTAATGTGTCCGATTGAAACTATCGTGTGTCCGTTTTATCTCGTGTTTGTTTCAACTTGTGTCCGATTGAAACTGCATTTGATTGCGACTGTCCGATTTATACATCTTGCTTTGCCTGTTTCATTTTTGAGTTCATCTGGAACACACCTCGTCTGTGACACTTATATAAATATACGTAGAGAGTGTGGATATATACACATTTGTATATTTTTACATATAGAAGCATATAAAAGTAATGCGTTTAAAATATGTATGTACAGAACACAAAACCAATGTAACGTCTGTGTTAAACATCACAAATTTTTTTTAGATATGTAAAATATTTTATTATATATACAGATTTATATATATATATATATAAATAAATATATATTTAGTTATATATACATAGTATATGCTCATATAAAGTTTTCGTATCTTCCTTTATACTAAAAAATGTGTCTTACTGATAATACGCTGCTTTTATAATATACAATTTTTTACTAAAAAATGTCATAGATACTGCTTCTTTCAAAACTGTAGTGGTCAATCTGTATATACAATAGCTGAGTTAAGTAAATAGTATAATTATGAAAACTATTGTAGATTTTTGGTCAATCTTTACTGAAGTCGCTAATAGTCCAAACACGACG
>NW_018022224.1:0-1259 GCF_002006095.1 Pseudomyrmex gracilis
CGCGCCGTCAAGCGGCCCGAGCTCCGCNCGCACCGCGCACTTCCCCGCGTCTACAAGCGCCAGCTGTTACCGCGCCCGCACCGCGCGCCTCGTCGCGCCACGAAACAGACAGCGACAAACAAATATCTGTTTTTCCGCGTATCCTTGTCAACCCCCGCCCCGGGGAAAATGCGGGTATAAAAGCCGGGCCGAAAATCGAGGAAATCAGATCTGCTCCGATCTCCGGATCTCACGAGTGACAAGCAGGGAAGCTTCTTCTCAGTCGGGCAAACCGACCGCAACTCAGAGATCCGATCCGCTCCGAGGGAATCTTAGATTCTCCGCCGGGTAAACCGGCATCCGCTCCGCTCCAGGGGAATCTTGTATTCTCCGCCGGATAAACCGGCATCCGTTCCGCTCCGCTCCGGGGGAATCTGGTATTCTCCGCCGGGCAAACCGGCACTCCTTCCGCTCCGTTCGGGGAATCTTCCGATTCTCCGCCGGGTAAACCGGCTTCCCTTCCGCTCCGTTCGGGGAATCTTCCGATTCTCCGCCGGGTAAACCGGCTTCCTTTCCGCTCCGTTCGGGGAATCTTCCGATTCTCCGCCGAGAAAACCGGCTCTCTTCCGCTCCATTCGGGGAATGTTCCGATTCTTTGCCGGGAAAACCGGCTCTCTTTCCACTCCGTCAGAGGAATCTTCCGATTCTCCGCCGGGAAAACCGGCTATCATCCCCCTAAGAGCCCTCCGGGAATCTCACGATTCTCCGCCGGGAACGCCGGCCTCCTTTCCGTTAGAACCGTGCGTGAAGAATAGCGTGTTCTCCGTCGGGCCAACCAACTCTTTCCGTTGGGGCCGCTTCAGGGGAATGAGCGAAGACCGAAAGTAAGAGAAGCCTAGCGTAGAAAAACCGGCCGAACAACCAAGTCTACTTTTTCGAAAGAAAGTGACTTTCGACGCTGTAAATATTTTTCTTCACGAACCGATAAAAGTCAGCTTTGTAACGCGACATTGTGTAAATCTCTTTTCAATAGAAAAGCGACTTTCCACGCGATAAAGATTGTCTCTCGCGATAAAACGCGTTTTCGAGCGCTACCGCGGAACTTGCGCTTCAGGAAACAAAACCATCTGGTCGAGGCTCCCGAACGGCCTTGACAGAGTCGCGCCGTTTAAATCACCGGCCGTATGTACACAGTTTGTCCGGAAAGTTCCCGGACTGATTTTTTCTAGCGCGGGTAAGCGGCGCTATCGAGCGGTCAACGCTGGAACTACTTAGTATAG
>NW_018022224.1:3634-9051 GCF_002006095.1 Pseudomyrmex gracilis
AAAGAGCATATCAGTGTATCTCATTCACACTAGTGGACATTGTGTTACACAGTGTCGACTGTACGTAGCTGGAAAGCACCCATTGTTTTATATTACTCAACAAATACGAGAATAATACATTAAATTTATGATTGCTTCATTGCCGAATGCGTATACACAGAAGTATTAAAATCTTACAGTTGAACTTTACCGGTTCCAGCATAAGTTAACAGTTATTGCTCGCCTAAACAAGGTCTGACTGTAAAAGGCTGTTCAATGTTTGTTAACAATCTGTTATCAACACAGGCGACAGATATGATCGCAGATAATCGCCATTTTGTTGTCTAGATGTCAAACAGACAGTTTAGTAGTCTTGTGTGCAAACAGTTCGCACATATGCACGAACAGATCTGCTTGGCGTTTGGTGGCAATCTGTCGTCAATGCGTTCAACAGATCGACCCGACTGCGGTCAACGTTTTGTCATAAACAAATGCTCATACGGTTTTGTGGACTGGTTACAGTATTGCTAAAGCAAATCTGCTTGCTATCGACCATCTATTTGTTATCAATTTCACTAACGTATATGGAATCATTTTGGCCGCAATAATCTCATGTATGTGCCAACAGAGTTGTTGCGTTTTTTGTCTCTATGTGCTAACAGTTTTGGCAGTACCAAAGCATGTTTCCGTACTGTAACGTTTCTGCACACAGTTTCTGTTGCCAAGGTCTGCGCAGTCAGAAATTGTTTGCTGGGTATATATATGTATTCACGTGTAATATTTTTCACGTGAGTTTTTTGGAATTGAAATAACAATTCTTTAAATCAAATATGATGCTGATGTTGCATCTTCTATATGCAAAGTTCCTAATATCCCCTTAATAGGGTACTGGAGCCCGGCCTGTAAACTGGATAGAGACCTGTAAACCGACGTTTTAAAAACCTAAACTTCTCTAATTTTTAAGTTTCTTTACTGCATTACATAAAAAGTGCTTAGTAGTTAAGATATGGGAGTTCTGAATAAAGTGTAGGCATCGCGGGGAGGTGAGGGGAGACGGGGGTAATCGGGGAGGAGAGGGGGTAACCGCGTGAAGTGGAGGGGAGGGTAACCGCGCGAGGAAGGTGGAGGGAGAAGGAGGACTCAATGTAAGCTTTTCTGTGAAAAACCGCAAGAGGATGAGGAAGGAGGAGTCAATGGAACCATATTCGTAATAATGAGAGCAGGACCTGGGTGTTGTAGATGAGATAACGTAGGAGTGTGGGTGGTGTCGGCGGAGCGTTGCTATCGGCTCCACCGGAATTAGCCAATTAACGGCGAGCCGTAAAAATGGAGCGTGCAATATTCGAGCAAGTTATATTTATTTAAGATAGTGGTTACGCCATTGGTTGTAACGTGTTCGCGCGTGTTCAAGGTCGATCGGTTGATGACGTCATCGTTAAAATAATAGCACCTCTCAATTATAGTTATAAATTGCGCAGTAAAATAAAAAAATTCCGAAAAAAACCGCAAGAATGTCGATGACGTCATCGCTAAAAATAGAACTTGAACAGGTTCAAACGTGTTCAAGGTCGTTCGGAATGATGACGTCATCGTTAAAATTGCAATTGCGCAGTAAAACACAATAATTCCGAGAAAAACCGCAAATTTCCCGGAAGCGATTCGCGTAAAAAAATAAATTGCGCGCAGTTCGCAATTGCGCAGCAAATAAATAAGAAATTCCGAGAAATACCGCAATTTCCCGGAAAACAAATAATTCCGAGAAAAACCGCAATTTCCTGGAAATAAATAATTCCGAGAAAAACCACAATTTCCCGGAAGTGAGCCTGTTCTTATCGCCCTAAGCGATCAACCGCTTCCGGTTTGATGACGCACTTTCCGCGATAACGCAAAACCATTGCGTACCGGATGTGGTGTTTTTGAAACGCAATTTCAAACCTTAAGATTTCGAGGAAAGATAAGGAGTGAAAGAAAAAGACGCCTCGAGGTCGGGAGCGAGTCACAAATCATTTTGATCGCAAGTTGTATAGATAACAAGTTGTTGTTGAATATGTATAATGAATCGAACACGACGCGCATTTTAAACCGATCGGTTGAGGAATTTGAAAAAACATTTCCCAAAAAGGATTCTTTTAGAAGTGTTCAATAATCACGTGAAGTTTTTGTGGGATCGACAGCCCGAGCATTTGAAAGAAGATCCTGAGGTGCAGTTATATCGTAGATGTCTCGAGCATTACAATCAACTAGGAGATTACGATCACATTGACGGACCTGCTCCGCTGAAAAAATATTGTCGCGTGTATATTGCGAAAGTCAAGATGGAAAATCAACAATGAATCAGATCAGACAACCAAAATCGCTTCAGTTCCTAGCTGCGAAAACTGTAGCAAAACATGTAGACGAGTACATTAAAATACACAATCTTGAAATTCCTAAAGTGTGCAAGGACGCAATACGAGAGATCTGGTTCGATGTACGGCTCTATCACTACGATCGCGATATACATTGGCATTGGTTATTGGTGCACGATCTACCTGAGGAACAAATATGGGAAGAGGAAAACAATTTCAACGAAGAGGACTTTAAAATCTTGCAACTGTCCGCGCTCGCAATCAGAGAATACGATTGGCTTCCAAGGTACGTCGAGACCGTCAATCACATTGAAATCGCATACATAGAGTTTAGAACGAGTTGCGNGGATCTGAAACATCTGTCTCGCTTGTGCATTCAATGCGCGTTGCGAGTGTGGGAGTGGGGTAAACGACAACATCGGTACAAGTGGTTGCAGAATACGTGGGTAAAAGTCACCGGACATCAAATGATCAAAGACGCCGATTTTATGACAGACGTTATATGGAATTCAGAGCGATGGTGTTCCAACTGCTACAGACGACCGTTGTTTGTTTTGTATACAGAAGACGATTGTTACTGGAACACCGAGTGGCACAAGGATACATCCCCCGATGATTATGACTATGAGCAACTAATAGATGAAAAGATAAAAAAACGAAAATTGAATCCAACAAATATATACGATCCAATAATACTATCGTGAGTAAACAATTCTATACGAGTATAAGCGAAGACAACAACATAAACAATCGCGAACCGCTCGAAGAAGAGGCCGCGCTCCTCGACGCGTTACACGATTACATCTCGTGGGAGGAACGGTACGACGAACGTCTAGAGACACTGAGAAAAGAGTGCCGTAGAAAACGCCCGCGATCATCCACAGGTGTGATAAGTTGGCACGTCGCTCGTATTGCGCGACTCGAAAGTCTGCGCGCGGCCCTTCGCGAACGGTTCGCGCACGTTGGTGCGGGCGTTGAGAGTGCGGGACTCGCATGGATCGAAGTCGAGACGGCGTTTAAAAATCGTTTGGTGACCGGTATCGTGGTGAACAAGTCGTTCATCGAGCCCCGTCGCTTTCTCGAAGCCGCTAGAGACACGGTGCTCGCGCGCGTTCATCGAGCGATCGCGCGGCACGCTAGCGTGAAAGTGAACACGGTGTTCAACGGGAAGTTTGTCGCGGGTGAAAAAACGAGTGTAAAATCGTTTAATACGCGCAATCGCGCGTTGTATCACTCGTCGGATCTGCGCGAGTGGTACGATCGAGAGGTGATGGATGCAACAATAACCACTCTGGAGAAGTTCCAGGAACGCGACAGCGGCTGGGCGTTGACGCAGATACTGAACCTCACAGTGAATGTGAACAGTCACAATCCGATGCGCGCGGGATGTGAGATTAAAATGACGCGTGAGGTTCAGCTCAAACACGCTGTAGTGAACGTACAGTCGCGGGACAATGCGTGTTTCGCGTGGGCAGTGGTTGCGGCGTTGTATCTTAGTAACAAAAACTCTAATCATCTGTCGCAATATCCCGCGTACGCGAGTGTGTTGAACCTTGATGGAATAGAGTTTCCAATGACGTTGCATCAAATCGCGCGTTTTGAACGCAACAACATGTCCGTAAACGTGTTTACGGCGGCGGAACAGGGACACGGATACGTGCCGCTGCAACTCACATCGAACAAGAAGGAGAAGCATGTGAATCTGCTGTATGTTCCCGATCAACACAACGGACGCGTGGGACACTTCGCGTGGATAAAAAATTTATCGCGTTTAGTCAGCTTGCAATTGAGCAAAAGGAAGACAGCGAAGTACATATGCGATTGGTAAGTACGAACGAGTGGTGTAACAGTAACAATGTTGAATAAAAAGTAAATATCTACAATTGTGAGATGGTGAACTCATTAATTAATGTTGTGTGTATTGTCCGTTTATTGCAACACGTACATAGATGTCTACACTACTTCTACACAAGCGATAAGCTAGCGTTACACACCATAGATTGTGAACAAATGAACAACAGCGCAATCGTTCTTCCCGCTGAGGGAAAGAACTGTTTAACATTTGAGAATTACAACAACAAAGAACGGGTTCCAATGGTGGTGTACGCCGACTTGGAGTGTGTACTCGAGAAACAGGACAAAGAGGAGAACGCATCGAGCGCGCACAAGTACCAAAGACACAGTGTGTTCAGCATCGGTTATTACGCGAGCTGCGAGCACATAGACATCAGATACAGATCTCACAGAGGTGAGAACTGTGTGCAGTGGTTCGTAAACGAACTGCACGATCTCGCGAAACGTGCGAAGACCTTGTTTGCGACAAATGTACCCATGGCAAATCTCACACCGGCGGAGCTCGAGCGGTTTAGAAACGCCGAGTGTTGCCACGTCTGCGAACGACCGTTCGAGCGAGATGACACGAGAGTGCGCGATCACTGTTATCTGACGGGACGCTTCAGAGGACCCGCGCACTCCGCGTGCAATCTGAATTACAAACAGGTCTACGTTGTTCCCGTTGTGTTCCACAACTTATCGGGATACGACGCGCATTATATTATCAAGGATGTGGCCAACGCTTTCGAGGGTGAGATCAACGTGCTGCCTGTGACAAAAGAGACCTACATATCGTTCACGAAACATGTGAGCAGTATTCGTGATGAAGACAATCAGAAGTGCGTGCAACTGCGGTTCATCGATTCGTACAAATTTCTGAGCACAAGCTTAGAAAAGCTCGCGTCCTATCTCGACAAGAGCGAACTGCGAGTGACTCGAACGGAATTCAGCGATCTCTCCACTGAGGACTTCGAACTGCTCACGCGAAAAGGTGTGTTTCCATACGAATACGTGGACAGTGTTGACAAATTGGTGGAAACAGGTTTGCCGCCGCGCGAGGCGTTTTACAGTTCGCTGACTGGTGAGACTGTGACGGAGAGCGAGTACGCGCACGCGACAAACGTCTGGCAACGATTCAACATCGACAATTTGGGATCTTACAGCGACCTGTATTTGAAGACAGATGTACTTTTGCTGGCTGATGTATTCGAAAACTTTCGTCGCGAGTGCCTCGCGAGTTACGGACTGGATCCCGCG
>NW_018022224.1:13261-14600 GCF_002006095.1 Pseudomyrmex gracilis
ATTGCAAAACCAAACTTCCACAGCCGCAGCGTGTTCGCTGAAGATTTAGTGGCCATAGAACTGCGTCGTCTGGAAGTTTTATTCAACAAACCGTTGTACGTCGGTATGTGCATACTCGACATATCAAAGACTTGTCTATACGAATTCCATTACGACTACATGGCACCGTTGTACGGTTACGATTGCAAGATCCTCTACACCAATACCGATAATTTAATATATCACATAAAGTGCGAGGATGTGTACGAGGATATGAAGCGCGATATCGCTCGTTTTGATACGAGCAACTATCCAGCGGACAATTCATACAACATACCTCGCGCAAACAAGAAGGTACCGGGACTTATAAAGGATGAGAACAACGGTGCTGTTATGACTGAGTTTGTGGGTTTGCGCGCGAAGATGTACGCGACTCGAGTGGGCGACAGCAAGTGCACAAAGAAGGTGAAAGGTGTGAAGAGAAGCATCGTCGCGAGAACGATCACATTCGACGACTACGTGCAATGTCTGCGGAACGCAACCGAACTGACGCGACATCAGTCGTGCATACGATCGCGGTTGCACGAGGTGTTCACCATGTCGGAACGGAAGCTCGCTCTGAGCCCGCACGACGANAAGCGGTACATCATCCATGGATCAACCGACACCTTACCATGGGGTCACTACAAGATCCCTAACCTAGACTAAATTATGTTGTTGATATAATAATAACAATAATACACATTAAATGAAGTATATGTAATTGTTTTTTATTGTATTAAAAAAAATATACATATGTATTCCTTTGTAAAGATAAGAATTAAAGAGAGTACACATAGCGTAATAATATTAGACCACATTGTTCTTATTTATCCAGGAATTGTGTGAATTGTTTAGTCCCAACCACTTGACCAACACCTCGTTGCCTCGACGACGCAGAACCTTTTCTACGAGATACACATCCGGATGTTTAATCGCGTGCAACTCGTGCTCATAAAATCCACCGGTTATTGGTTCACCGCGATAATCCTCGAGCAGGTACCTGGTAAAGTTTGTTGCACCTTATTAACGCGGAACACCTCGGTAGTCCAGTTTGGTGTGTAACCCTTCGCAAAGACAGTTTTGTACTTGTTCACGCGCACAGGATCGCCTACTCGGAATCGCGCCGGTCCTGCGATTTTAACGTTGCTGTAAACCGTGCGCAGGAGTCGCTCGCTCGAAGCCGGCGTTACGTCGATTGGCCGCGCGCCGATGGTGCGATGCTTGCGCGCGTTGTACTCCGCTACAAGTCGTTGCAGATCGTCGATCCAGCGATACGATCCGTTTAGCGTAAACATTTTCCACATGTTGTTCTTGAGCG
>NW_018022224.1:14944-17046 GCF_002006095.1 Pseudomyrmex gracilis
GAAAGTTGCGTCGCGCAGGCGCGTGCAGCTCCTCTGCGAGCTCTCTCTTCTCAACGCTCATGTTTTGTTTTGTCCCGATGTTATCTGTTTGTTTTTCTCAACCAATTCTTGTACAGTCTGGTAAATGGTGTGCAAATCATAACCCAGATTGTTCGTTTGCAATGAACTCAGATCATATTTTAACTTGTTCAGAGATTCCTGTAATGGTAAAATATGTTTCCAACACTTTGTTAGTCAAGCCAGCGTTTTGCGTACAAATGAATTCTTGAACATGTGTCGGAACGTCGCGCAACAACTCGTTCACATTCGTTTGCAAAGATTCAATCTGTTTTTTCAGATCTGTGTGTATTCTTCAGCTTATCCAGTTGATCGTTTTTTTGCAGACGCTCAACGGTCTCTTCCAATGTTTGTTGTAATTAAATCAAGTCGTTTCTCAAGGTTTTGACTTCTTGCGGATCTGCACCCCGCGGCCTCTTCTCCAGCTTATTCAATCGATCGTGCGCGTTTGTTCGCAGATGCTCAATGTTATTGCTCAGTTCTTTGCTCAAATACTCCAAGCGGTTTTTATGATTGTCGAACAGATGTCGATCGACAAAATGTTTCACATGACGGCGATATGCGGCGTTGATCCCTTGCGTGACAGCGTCGTCTACGTATAACTTGGTCGCGGCAGAATTGTTTTGCGGTTTCTTCAAACGAGTTATCGCGCGCTCATTAGCATCGTACTCGTCTGATGACGCGGATAAACAGAGAGCGCAGTTGCGTACGTAATTGCGCAAATTAGCTAGTCGAAAGCGTTCTTTGTTATTGTAGTAGTAACCGCGCCTTTGCAACGTCGAACCGAACTTGTTGACGCTCATCGCGCGCAAACGGAACTGTCGACGTTCGCCGAGCAACGGTTCAATTTATAATCACTCCCGCCTCGCAAAGCTCTTCGATGATGGACAAAAACTCGTTGTCATGCGAGTCGTTTCCTGCGCGACGAGACGCCTCTAACAATCTCAAACGATCCACGAGTTNGTTGGGATCGTCCCAGTGTACGTAATTTATCGCGTTGTTGGTCACTTTTATAGCGATCAGATGCATTCCCTCACCCATCGTCGTTGTTTGGTGAATGTTGAAGAACAAAGGTGCAATAATATTTTTGTACTTGTAACCTTTGCTGCTCTTTACAGGCGCTGTGAGACGATGATCCCGTCTGTGAGCGTTAGTTCTCAGCAACAAATCGCGATACACGCGTTTGTCGCTCTCGGTATACGCGGTGCTGTCGGGATGCTTCATGAATATCAATTCGTACAGACCCGGTGTGCCCGCGTATCGAACGTCGCCCACGATGATGGAGTCGTCGGAACCGACGTCGAAGCGTTTGCTGCCGAGCATCGTACCCTCCTCGCCAAAGTACACACCGAATGTTGTGTCAATGGTCTTTGATCTGTCGGTGCTCAACAGAGCGCCGATGTATCTGCGACCCAACGGTCCCAAACGCTGGAACAACGTGTTTCTCGTTTCGCCGTCGCTCGTTCGCGCGAATTCGTCGACCGTGCGTTCGAGCAACGTGGGCGACGCGGGCGGCTCGGGCGTTGGGATCGCATCGCTGTTGTTGTTATCACCCGCGGAAAAGGGTAATAATGTCAGCGGTGCGACGGTTGATCGACGTCTTTTTGGTTTTAACGGCGTCGGTCTCGTCGCCGCGTCGTCTTCGAGTTTCCTCTTCACACCCGTTGTATAAAAACTGTCCGTTGGTTTTGCGCTCTCCACAAGTTCCTGCACCGGCTCAACGATCGGCTTGAATTGTCGTTTGAGAGCGAACTCTTTCTCGATGCGACCCGTTTTCAACGATCGATGTTTCTTGCGTATTGATTCGCGCGTTCGAGCGATTTCTTTCACCAAACGCTCGCGTTCGTCGATATCGGCGGTCAATGCCGACGCGCGCGAAGCCTCGTTGTCGTCGTCGTTGCTTGACATACCGTTCGCAACTGTCGCTGTTTACGGCACGGCGAACTCGTTGAACCCGCGTCTGTACCTGCCTTTGCGAAACGAGCTCTCCTTGTCTATCACAACGAAACCGTACTTTCGCCGCCAGCACGCGCGACACAGTTCCG
>NW_018022224.1:18146-20056 GCF_002006095.1 Pseudomyrmex gracilis
AAAAGAAAAAGAGAATTCTACCGGTTGCAAAACGCGGCGGCTTGTTGCCTCTATTGCCTGTGCTGGGAGCCATCGGATCGTTGATCGGTGGTGCGGCTGGTATAGCGAAAGCCGTTGGCAATCGAAAGGCCGCTGCGCGCTAATTGGAGGAACTGCAACGACACAATCGCGCGTTGGAAGGTCGCGGATTGTATCTCGCACCTTACAAGCGCANCGCGTTCGGAAGAGGTCTTCGCGGTAAAAAAAAACCACGCGGAAGCAAGCGATAGATGTNGCTTTACCATCCGGTGTTACCACGAATGTGCAACTCGACGCGCTTGCCCAACGACTTCGCATACCGTTTTTCAGAGGTGTATTTATGCGCAACGCCTTACCCGCGCGCGTACGCGCGANCGAAAGCGGCATCGTCAATCTCGACGACGCTATCGGACCGGGCACGCATTGGGTCGCCTACGCCAAGAAAGGACGCAACGCGGTGTACTTTGACGGACTCGGCAACTTGCGTCCGCCGCGAGAACTCGAGCGCTATCTAGGAAGCAACACGGCGATCGCGTACAATCGTCATCAGTATCAAACATACGATCAGAACGTTTGCGGTCAGTTGTGTCTGCGATTTCTGAGGGATCTCGAGTGGTGAGCGATCGTTCTCGCGCGTTCTCAACAATGTCGATCACGCTCACATTAACCGGAAGAAGCAGCGTTCTCGCGGTGAGTTACTATCCACCTATCGATCTGAGCGACGGAGTCTACGAACTCGGTCTTACAAACTTTGAATCTTACAACATGATACCGAACGTCGACTCGACGAACAACAAGTTCTACTTCGGCGATAACAACGAAACGATAACGATTCCCGTGGGTTCGTACGAATTGCGCGCCCTCGCTCGTTTTCTGAACACCGCTGTGCTTCGCAGACGTCGGGAACCAAAGGCGAGCGTTACCAAAGAAAACAACGATGACAACGACAACAACAACGATGACGGCTACGATATGTTCGATGACGACGACGGCAACGACGATGATAACGATGTGAATGACAAGAGCGCGTTGACGCTTCGCGCCAACGAAAACACCATGCGAAGCGAGATCAAGTGCGCTTATCGAGTCAGCTTTTCAAAACCCAACAACATCGGCTCGCTGCTCGGTTTCTCGTCGTCGCGCATTCTGCAACCCAACCGGTGGTACGCGTCAGACGAACCGGTGAACATTATGAATGTGAACGTGATTCGCGCGGAATGCAACATCACCGCGGGAGCGTACAGCAACGAGCAACTCGTGCACACGATACACGAATTCGCTCCGAACGTACCACCGGGATATAAACTGTCGGAAACACCGCGTCAAATCATTTACCTCCCGGTCTTCGCGAGGAACGTTACAGACATTACGGTGCGCATAGTGGATCAGAACGGTCGATTGATCGATTTTTGCGGCAAAACGATATCGGTGCGCTTGCACGTACGGAAGATACGCGAGTAAAAAAACAAACAACGTCGACGTCTGCGCAGCAAGGGGAATAAACAAAAAGATTATGCTCGTCGTGACCGCGTCGAAAAAACGAAACACAACGCAACGAGATTGTTCCTCCGTTTTGAATCGTTCGACGTTGACTACGCGAAACGCACCGTTTTTGCGTTCGTTGGGTTACGCAGTATACAACGCTAACAACAACAACGATGAACGACGTACTCAACATCAGTGGTGAACCAGTCTTCGACGATCGTATCGTCAAGATCGAAACTCACACGTACAATCCGTACGCCAATACATCGTTTAGTCACAGCGACGAGATACGCATACCCATTCAACAACAAGATGTTTACACTCTACCATCCGACAGTTACTTATACGTCGAAGAAGAGTTCAGTCTGCAAACCATCGCTGGAGCAGCGGAAGAAAGCGGCGTGGTT
>NW_018022224.1:20921-22848 GCF_002006095.1 Pseudomyrmex gracilis
GTTCGCGCCAAAACGAAACGGTCAAGAGCGCCACCGTTGACGTTCGCATTGAATTCAACTGCAAAGAAAATGTACCCGCCGACACAACCGCGTACTGTCTGATCATACACGATCGTATTGTCGAGTACAACCCGCTGACCAGCGTCGTGCGGCGTATCGTTTAGAGCAGTTGTCAGTCGCGTTCGTACGGTCACCGATGGTCGCACACTATGTCTGCGTCGACGACGACATCGATGTCCACCATGCTGCGTTCCACGGTGGACATACCAATATTTGTGGATTTTCAAGGTTTTATGATTGGAGATAACAACTTTATAACTAAGGAAGCGGCAATACTTCGGAACGGACGCGAGCTGATTCACCATGTGTTTCGAGAACCTATGTCGTGGAACCTGTTGACAAAAGCCTAGCAGACGCGAGCGTGCTGGCTCACGGTCAACCATCACAACCTGCACTGGACCGATGGAACGGTGGAATATCAGCGATTGAAGCCGCTGCTTCGAAACGCTCTGTCAAGCGCACCGAACAACGGGTCTACACTGTATGTAAAAGGTGCCGAGAAGAAGCAGTGGTTGACAAAAGAATATTTGCGCTTTCTCCCATCCAATTTTACAAAGCTGGATGCGGCTTATCAACAATCGTCCGGCAAGCTCGTGCTCTTCGCCGATGGTTATGTGTACTTGGTTTCCTATCCTAGTTTACAATTGCAAGATGGTTGGCCGCGCAGTTTTTCTGAGATTGGATTGCCTAGTGATGCCGTCATTAACACCGCGTTTCAATCTTTTATGGGACACACCTACGTCATATTCAACAACGACTCTGTGGCCGTTGTAGATAATTGTAGCGTGCGGATTAAGGAATATAACAAATTGAAATTAACGTTTCCAGGAGTTCCACCGAGTATGTCGTTGGCTTTCCGTAATGCAGATGGTTTTGTGTACTTTCTGTACTCCGAGAGATATCTCGCGTTCAGCGAATTCACCAGTTTTATGCACTCTGCGGAACCTTTTAATATGCGTTTAATTGATATTCATTGTCCGGATATAAACATCTTATACAACTTAAAGTCCCTAGTTTCTCAACTCGAAAAGTATGAACACGCTCTTCATTCAGAGTAGATGTAGTATGTGTGCGCGTTGAGAGTGGGAGTATTTGCTTTATTATTTTATGTGAGGGTTATATAAACCGCTACATGGCAACCGTACTGTTAGTCAGTCATTTACCCTCGTTGTGATCGTCCTGTGTGCTACGGGTTGTCGATCTTTCTCCTCTTCGCAAAGAACAGCTCAACGATGTTTTGCTCGATGGTTCCGATGAAGCAACAACAACAACCTTCCATCGATCTTCAGCGCGAGCCTCAACACAACGGTGTGAAGAGAAAGAAATTTGATCATGGGTAAGTAATTTTTTTTTATTTTTGAATTCTTTTTGTTGCTTCTATTTTTATTATTTTTTTTAATTCACGATAGAATCATGTTTAGTTGTCTTATTTACAGACAATGCAATGGCATCCAACCAACACAACCTATGCGAATACTGAGTCGCAAGTACATATTAACCAAGACGGGATATAAATATTTCGAGCTCGGCATCGGTATCTCATCCAAAGATGCTTCACCAACCGTTGATGTGGCTCTAGGTGACAACAATGGGAACGAGGTGCTTTTGTCGCCGGAAATGTGGAACACGTTGTTGGATAACGAACGAGTCATCACGTTGTATTTGTCTGGCTAGAGCGATGCGCAGCCGTCGATTCTTGTCGACGATCTAGCGTTATCGTTCAGCTTGATAAACACCGCGAGGATTATACGTCTGTCTACAAAAACCGGTCGCATATTACTTTCCCACCAATCAATGTGCAACTTGTTCAACTTAAAACATTGCGTGGCATGCATCATTGCCTACTTGAACAATGTTGTTATTCGCG
>NW_018022224.1:30064-34515 GCF_002006095.1 Pseudomyrmex gracilis
AAAGCTTACATTGAGTCCTCCTTTCCTCTCCACCTCTCTCGCGCGGTTACCCCTCCCTCCACTACCGCGGTTACCCCCTCCCCTCCCCCGATTACCCCCGACACCCTCACCCCCCTCGGATCCCCTTGATCAGAACCCCTATATCTTAACCACTAACATTTAATTTTTAGACAGCACGAACATCTTCATTGTTAAAAAAAAATGTTAAACTTTGTACCAAGGTATGAAGCGCTATAGTGACAATAAACATTTGTTTACTACTTGTTAATGCAAAGGACCAGCCGGCTGAGAATTTGCACACTTATTCTTGGATTTAATGTAAACGTAAAAGATAAACACTTTTTAAGCAGCACGAACATCTTCAATGGTATAAAACTGTCAAACTTTGTAACTGTTTAAAAAGCGCTATAACGATCAAGTGACAATAAACATTTGTTTCTTACTTGTTAATGCAAAGGACTAACCGGCTGAGAATTTGCACAATTATTCTTTGATTTGTTGTAAACGTAAAAGATAAACAATTTTTAGACAGCACGAACATCTTCATTGTTACCAAAATTTTAAACTTTGTAGCGAGCAAAGAAACGCTATCCCGCTCGAGTGACGGGAAACATTTGTTTATTACTTGTTAATGCAAATGGCCAGCCGGCTGACAATTTGCACAAGTATTGCTTGATATGTTGTAAATGCAAAACAACATTTACTTTTTAGACAGCACGAACATCTTCATTGTTAAAAAAAATGTTCACTTTGTAACGAGGTATGAAGCGCTATAGTGACAATAAACATTTGTTTATTACTTGTTAATGCAAAGGGCCATCCGGATGAGAATTTGCATAATTGTTGTTTGATTTGTTCAAAATGTAAAAGATAAACAAGTTTTAGACAGCACGAACATCTTTATTGGTATAAAAAATGTCAAACTTCGTAATGTTTTAAAAAGCGCTATCCCGCTCGAGTAACAATAAACATTTGTTTATTACTTCTTAATGCAAAGGACCAGCCGGCTGAGAATTTGCACAATGATTCTTTGATGTGTTGTAAATGTAAAAGATAAACAATTTTTAGACAGCACGAACATTTTCATTGTTAAAAAAAATGTTAAACTTTGTAACGAGGTAAGAAGCGCTATCCCGTTTGAGTGACGGGAAACATTTGTTTATTACTTGGTAACGCAAACGGCCAGCCGGCTGACAATATGCACAAGTATTACTTGATATGTTGTAAATGCAACAGACATTTAATTTTTAGGCACCACGAACATCTTCACTTAAAAAAAAAATGTTAAAGTTTGTAACGGGTTAAGAAGCGCTATCACGATCGAGTAACGAGAAACATTTGTTTATTATTTGTTAACGCAAACGGCCAGCCGGTTGAAAATTTGCACGATTATTCTTTGATTTGTTGTAAATGTAAAAGATAATCAATTTTTAGGGAGCACGAACATCTTTGGTAGTACAAGACATGTCAAACTTTTTAAGAAGCGTTAAACCGCTCGAATGACAACAAACATTTGTTTATTAGTCGTCACCGCAAGCTAACAACCTGTTGCAACTTCGCACAAATATTGTTTGTAATGTTAGAAACGCAGTAGACGGTCAATTTTTAGGGAGCATGAACATTTTCGTTGTTGAAAAGACTTTCAAACTTTGTAAGATGCGCTTTTTCGCTCGAGTGACGAGAGATATTTGTTTATTAATCGTTAATGCAAAGGAACAGGTGACTGAAAATTTGCACAAATTTTCTTTGTAATGGTAGAAATAAAGTAAACATGTAAGTTTTAGGGAGCACAAACGTTTTTGATGTTAAATAGAAGGTCAAACTTTTTAAGAAGTGCTATCCCGCTCGAGTAGCGGTAGATATTTGTTTAGTATGCGTTAATGCAAGCAAACAACCGTCTGCAAATTTTCACAAATANTCTTTGGAATGTTAGTAACACGGTGGATATACATTTTGTAGGGAGCGTGAACGTTTTTATCGAATAATATATGTGAAAACATAGATATTCTATTTATTTTTGTGGTTTATAATGTAAGTAATATTTAAATAATTTAGTTTTGTTTTAAATATATAATTAATATGTTAGGAGAATACAATAATGTTTACGTGCGCAAGCAAAACAGGTTTAGTTGGTCAGAGATCCGGAAATTTAGGTTTTTTTAAATTGGCCGATGCGGCCCTGCATTTTGGCGGTTCCGGGCTAAGTCTCTCCGGGCCAACTTCAGCTTCATTTAATTATAGGTGTTTCATAATCAAAAGAGATATTTTGTGGAATGCATTTTTTTTGATGAAACAAATCTGTATCACTTTCTGTTATTGATTTGCTCAAAAAATGTAGTAAATGATCTGTAAAGTTAGTATCTTTAATATATTTGTTAGACGTTTTTGACTATTTTTTGTTTGTTTCTTTTTTTCTTTTGTTTTGTTTTTAATTTGAATGTAGTACATTTTGCTATTGCTTCCTTTATGCGACTATCTAAATAATCAATATGACGAAGTATAAATTTGTCTATTTTTAATGGCAAGTCACCTTTAAAAACGCGAGTTTTTAAATTTGAAAATTTATTCTCTACGCTAGATGAGCTAGCAAGTACAATATTAGTTTTGTAAAATAGTGACATTATACAAGTAAAAACCGGAGTATAATGCAACATTTGCCGAATTTTTTTAGCAACATCAATATTGTAACAAGCATTTAATGTATCTCCTTGGATAGATCTTTCTGCTTTTGAAAGAGCTCTATCATAAATTGCTTTGCTTCATTCAATCCATCCTGTGTGACACTCTGTATCGAGATCTATTTCATCGAATGTTAAGCATTCCTCTGATTCAGGAAAATCAGCGACACCTTTAATAACGTCGTTTACAAAATTAAAACTAATTTGAAATTTCACTTCTTTTTCAAGTGATGAACCCAAAGTTTGACTTAAAGCTACTGTTAAAATACATTCGATTAAGTATTCTAACTCTTGCAAACTTTGCATTTTATAAGCTTGACAAAGAGAACGAATAAAAAATTGTACTTTTACTAAAGAGTGACGTTTTAAACAATCTCATCGACAAATAATAGCTACTAGATGACTAATGTCAAGTCTGATGTATGTAAATGGAAGAACAGTAGAATTTCCTTTTACTACATCATAACATGTTTGCATGTACTTACGTAAATATTTTTCTTCATTAAATGCTTTTGATACAGATATTAAAATGGCGTGACTAAAATCACATACCACCATTTGTGGCAATGGTAGCTGACTTAAAATTTTTAAAAGCCAAAATGTTATAGCAACCGTATTTTGTTCTGCCAAAAGCATTTGAAATACTGGCATACTTCCATATGATGTTACACATACGCATTGATATAAGAAAATATGTGGTGACTTACTGTGAGAATATTTAATTTGTTTACATAAAGAACCTGTAGCATCAATAGTCATGAAACAACGGTCGTCTTTATAATTAATTTTGTATGCCATTTTTTGATCTTTTGTCCAATAATAACAGAAAAATGGACGTGCGCAAATTTTGTGAATGGAGTTTATGTGTGTTGTCTGCATCGCAGACAACATCACTAAATTATCAATTGATTTAGATCCGGTAAGTCCTAATCGTTTATCTTGCACCTCATTTACTGCTTTTCTCAAAACATTAGTTGTTGGAAGTATTGGTAGATAAACATCGCCGAAATTAATAAGTGTTTTACTTTTCTTCCTTACATATGTAATTGCATCTATTTTATTATCAATTATATTATTTGCTACGTCAAGACGTCTGCGTCCTCTAAGTTGTCTACGTTTACCGTGGACGTAGTCAAAATTTGCATTTTTGATTTTNCATTGAAAAATAACCATATTTCCTTCAAGCGGTTTGTCAGATAATGTACAATATAATTTTGCATTACATTCAGCACATATTGCTTTCACTTGAATATACGCTACTGTCATTCTTTTTACGGTTTTAAATGTCCAAGGGCATGGTATTCGATGCTGCATCTAAATACTTTCAGCAAAAAGATCTGTCCATTCTTGTTAAAATTTTATATAATTTCGGCCATCGTCGTATGTAATTTCCATCGGTTCAATGTTTTTCCACTGATTATATGTTAATGATAATTCAAATTTTTTCTTACAGATAATTGTCGATTCATTTGGATCAAAACTACAGTCTCTAGTTGCTTCCACAGATGTATTTTTAATATTAAATGCGTTCAATACCTCATTGTATAAACCATTTCTATTATTTTTTACAATGGTATATCAAGAGGCACGGTAGTGCCTCGCGCCAAGTTTCACGCGCAACGAAGTTGCGCTCGAACTGCGCGAGCACACCGTGCCTATTATACGCGAGATTCATGCAAAATAGAAGTGAGAAGATTTTCTCAAGGCAATATCTAAGTAACGACTGAACCGATCAATTTCGTTTTGGTCTTAATCGATTCAGAATAAAATATT
>NW_018022225.1:0-1394 GCF_002006095.1 Pseudomyrmex gracilis
TGACCAAAAATCCATTAAAAAACACTTTGTTTATTCAAGTATCAGCATATATTAACAAAACATTTGTTCGCGTTGTAAAAATGTACTTTAAATTATATTTAAGAATAATAAGAAAAGTATTTTTATTTATTGTTGCAGGTACATTGCAACATTTTTAGTAAAATAATAATTGAAATAAATAATAAATAAAATATAGGATAACTTGAGAATAAATAGATAAAAATAATTATATGTTATTAAGGAACACAAGTGGTCTCGCGGACTGAGTGCAGGGGCTGCAAATATGGAGGTCTCGAGTTCAAATCCCGCTATCACATTTAGGATTTTTTCATATTCGGTCTCTTTCAATGGAGTTCATCGGTTGATCAACGAGTTGAATCAGGCTTCTAGAAATTAATTTGAGTGAAATCTCGAATTAATTCTCTTCCGATAAGGCGACCTTTAGGCCTGGTTTATGCGAGCCTAAGATTTTAATATTTCTGTTTATTAACAGAAGCATAACAGAATATAACAGAAGCATTGAAATCCTATAGTTGAACTGTACCAATTCCGGCATAAATTAACAGTTATTACCCACATAAACAAGGCCAAAACAAGGCCTTATTTGCCCGCATAAACCAGGCCTTACGAAAAAGAACTACTGGCAGTAATATATTGCGACTGTGGTCTAGTTTCCACCGAAGCATTAATTCACACCTAATGCGACGTAGAATCAAATTTAAGTCGATGGAAACCTGTCAAATTGTGCTGATTTCGCTTTCGCTTCGATCTATAAGTACTCTACTTCCAATGGAAACGGAACACTAAATTTAATCCGTACCGGAGTGAAACCGAATTGAGAGTTTCGGTGGAAACTAGACCTGTGATACGAAAAAATTACTGGCATTCTGTGTAATTGCTAGTAATATTCTCAGTGATTCCTGTAATATCTAATAATATTCTTATGTGATTGTCAGCAATATTTATATTACTGACTTTATTTATATGTAATCGGCAGTAGTTCTTTTTCGTAAGGGGATATACCACTGATTTTCTTTTTTTTTTTGTAGTAATTCCATTTGGATTCTAGGGAATCTGATCTGCGTTTGGTAACAATCTGTCGGCGCTTCTAACGACAGATTTAGTCTGTATTTGCTACTGTTTTGTTGACAGTTTTGGTAACAGATATGATGTGTATCCCAGTCAGAAATACCTTGTCGAATCGACGTCGATTCGACGTCGATTATACTAGTCGATCTAGGCTGTGTTCAGTTAAGCAAGATGGAACGAACTAATGGAGGAAATGCAGGAAATACAGGAATTGGAACTAATGAATTCCTATATTTCCTGCATTTCCTACATTAGTTCGTTCCATTTTGCTTAACTGAGCACAGCCCTGTGTTCAGTTAAGCAAG
>NW_018022225.1:1619-16151 GCF_002006095.1 Pseudomyrmex gracilis
TTGCAAACTCGAGCCGGCTAGCACCGAGAGCACCGAGGTGTTGGGAGCCACTGGGAACACGCACACAAGCGAGAAGTCAGCTTCAGTGTGTGTTCCACGCACACGGACGGCGGTTCTCGCTTGTGTGCGTGTTCCCAGTGGCTCCCAACACCTCAGTGCTCTCGGTGCTAGCCGGCTCGAGTTTGCAACTATGCTGGGTATGTGGCGCGATTTTGGTGCCAACAAACGATCACCAAATCTGTTCTGGATTTGGTGTGTCACTTTGGCTTTGCTTTGCTAGTGGCAGACTTGTTGATTTTGATTTCATTTTGACATCTCACATGTTTGACAGATATGGACGCCAAACCATATCCTAATGAGGACACAGATGGATATGGATTTGGTCTACTAATTTTGCCGGCGGTTGGCGACAAAACCGCGACATTTCGCAACCAAATTGTTTGCTGTGTGTGTGTGTGGGATGATTATTATAAATTATAATATTATAATTATATCTTAATAGCCAAGCATGTTTTGCAAAATGATGTAACTTAATGCTGAGCTGAAGTTTTCAAGTAGTTGCTGTGTATTTGCTGAACACATGATGCATAGTCATACGTAATTCACAACACGAAGGCAAATTTGAGACATTTTGTGTCAGCAGATTCAGAGCAAACGAAGAGCAACTATTCCTCATTACGTTGTCAACAAAATGACTTTTATTCACAGAAAATTCTTTGCTTTGTCATTCGTTTTCGGCAACATAAGAGCAACATGACGTTAATAAAACAAGACACCAATGTCTGTACTTCTGTCGTATGGTTGGTAAAAACTGCTGGCATATATTTATTCTATCTTGTAGCCCATTAAATATCGAAAACGAATGACCGTCTTTTAGAATAAGTAGACAAAAATAATTATATTTTAGTAAGGAACAAGTGGTCTCGCGGACTGAGTGCAGGAATTGCAAATATGAAGGTCTCGAGTTTCAAATCCCACCCCCCATCACCTTACGATTTTTTCCGGATCCGGTAACTTTCATCGAGTTAATCAGTTGATCGACGAACTAAATCAGATTTCCAAAGATTAATTTGAGTGAAATCTCGAATTAATTAATTCCCCTTTCACAAAGCGATGTGTCAGTAAATATATATTTGTTCGTTTTTGACATATTGTATTTTTGCTAAAATTTATGACATGTGTTGTTGGCAACTTGTTGTCATGTTGCTCTTTATGTTAGTGATAAACCGATGACAGCAAATACACAGCAAGTTGTCGGCAACACATGTTGAATACATGTTAAACCAAAGACAAATGCCTGACTCACCTTGTTCTAAATTTGCTGAAAACTCAAGCGTTTTGTTTTCGNCAACATAACAGCAAAAACACAGACAGGTGGCTATCAGGGTAGATATTACATGATGAAGTGTGTTTAAATTGTCTAAAAAAAAAGTCTAAAATGTGTGTCTTTGTTTATTTTAAAAAATCATCATACTAACACACGCAAATCGAACATGAAAAAGTACGTTGTTTTCCTAAAAGAGCTGTCACGTTTATTGAAACTGGTATGTATACACGAGTGGCACACTATTTAAATTTATATTTATCATTTACAACGCCTCTCTTGTTGTATAATACCGTACGTTGCAGTTCAAGTTAATGAGCAAATTGAGCTTTTTATGCTTCAAAATTTCTATTTTTTTAGTAATCTCTCTACTGGTCCAGTGCGTAGTTAATTTTTCTTTCTTTCACTTGTTCACTTATTTTTTCACTCATTCTCTCTCATTTCTAGCGTATATAATATCTTTATATGCATAATATATATTCTTTGTTATAGATACACACAAACATACATATCACACGTACACATACACGTACGTACACATTTACATATATGTACATACACAAATCTTCGTCGTTTGTTTATTTGAATAATTTAAAATCATTTCTGCAACATCCTACGTGTACGCTATGTGTATATAGCATTTTATTATACATATATATATATATATATATATATATATTCTCTATTTTTATGTACGTATATAGTACTATATAATATATAGTATAAAATATATATACCTAGCAAACACACACACACATTTTGGTTACAAAACCATATCCATCTGTGTCTTCAGTAGGACATGGTTTGTTAACCATGTCTGTCAACATGTGAAATGTCAAAATGCAACCAAAATGATGACAGTCTGCCACAAGCAAAGCGAAGCCAAATTATCGCCAAAGTGAAGCCAAAATCCGGAATAGGTTTGGTCATTGTCTGTTGGCGCCAAATTGCTAACAGTCCGCACGTATACACGAACAGACTGCTTGACGTTTGGTGGCAATCCGTCGTCAATGCGTTTAACAGATCGACCCGACTTTTGTCGTAAACAGATTTCTGGTACAATTTTGCGGACTGTTTGCAATTTGGCGCCAACAGACAATGACCAAACTTATTCCGGATTTTGGCTTCACTTTAGCAATACTGTTTGGTCACAGTATTGCTAAAAGCAGATCTGCTTGCAATCGACCATCTATTTGTTGTTAACTTCACTGACATATGGAATCGTTTTAGCTGCAATACTCTCATGTATTTATTAACAGAGTTGTTGCGTTTTTTCTTTCTGTGTGCTAACAATTTTGGCAGTGTTTCCGTATTGTAGCATTTCTGCAAACAGTTTCTGTTACCAAAGTCTGCGCCGAAATTGTCAAAAACAGAAATTGTTTGCTGGGTATATATAGGAAGTGTATTCAGAATTTTTTTGACAAATTTCCACAACAATGGAATGTTAAAATACTTATTACATATGTATACACTATTAATACAGTACATTTATTACAAATGACAAACACTATATAATAATTAAAATAAATTATTAAATTCATAAACTTTCTAAATAAATTTGTGCTACATACTAATAGCATATAAATATAGTATTGATAAATATAGAATTTAAAAAATGTTTAGTTTTATATCGAATAATAGTCACTAAAAGTTATTAATGTACACACACATATATATATATGCGTAAATGTGTGTTTTATAATGAGTTCTCGGATGTGTTGTGTTATATATACACTGTCTTCAAGAATTCTTTAGAATCTTTGTATGTTAATTCTTTAGAACATCGGCAATGAAATGATCAAGCTTATCAAGCAAAATGATCGATGTTTCATTCGTTCTCTTGAATTTTACAATAATATCTTTATATGTTTTATTTTACAAGTATTATTATTTAAAATAATAAAAAGGAATAAATATAAATACAAAATTCAAACGTGCACAAATGATGTTAATCTCTTTTGTTTTAGAATATTGCTTCTAAATATATCACCTGACGATCTAAATTCAACTTTGGATTTTTCTCTTATTATATTTCATTCTCTTATAGTATACAAATATTGTATAGGTTGAAGAAAAATAAATATATACACGAAAAATATGTTTGTGTTGACATTCCATACTAAATATGAGAAAATTGCGAATATAAACTGTATATTAAATTAAATTAAACACTAAATAATTAATAAAAATTATCAAATATAATTTTATAAAAATTCAAGTAATAAAAATTATCAGACATAATTTTATAAAAATATATACAACATATTATTTTACATGAATATGTGTATAAAATATAATACGTATATAATCTTAAGCGATAAAATCAAAAATATCAAATATATAAAAACCAAGAAGCCGCAGGAACGAGGTTGACAGTTGAAATGAATCGTGTAAAGCAATCGTGTTAAGCTATAAAGATAAAGAAATTTCTTTTTACAGTATCTGAAATCAAAAGATGAAAGTTTTATACAGGATGTAAAAAGTATCGGTACCGCGAAAAATCTCGAAAACTAGGCATTTTATAAAAAAGTGTTTCAGATAACAGTTATAAGGTTTAAAAGGATCAATTTACTGATTGTATCAGTGTAACCTTGCATGGTGTTTCCAAGGTCGGATCAAAGTTACTTTAAATTTTTTTAATGGATCTCTATTTTAATGGATCTCCATTTTTTATTGCAGACTCTTATAGCTTAATTCAAGAGCTTTCCAAAACACTATAATAAAGTTTATTTTCATTAAGTACTTTTTAAATTATGAAGGTTGAATATTAGAATACCGCCGGTACTTTTTCTACGGAGATGATTTTGATCGAAACGAATTCTGTGAGCTCATGATGCAGAGAATTGACAAAAAACCTAACTTCCTACTTAACATAGTTTTTTTGGACAAAGCAACATTCGAAATGAATAATAACATCAATAGATAATGCTAATACCGACTACTTTAATATACAATCCTCATAAGACAAAAAGTACTTAATGAAAATAAACTTTATTCTAGTGTTTTGGAAAGCTCTTGAATTAAGCAATAAGATTCTGCAATAAAAAATAGGATGTTTTATTTAAAAAAATTTAAGGTGATCTTGTCCTGACTTTAGCGATGTCATTCAAGGTCAAACTGATAAGACCAGTAAATAGATTCTTTAAAACTCTACAACTTTTATCTGAAACACTTTTTTGTAAAATGTCTAGTTTTCGAGATTTTTCGCGGTATTTTTCATACTTTCTATATAACAAACTGATATGAACACAATTCTTTTTGCATTCGAAAAAGGCAGTACATTTATCAACTCTTGTTTTCTCTCGCTGTAACCACTATATTTTCAATTATAGCATCAGAAACAAATTTTTATCATGTTGTTTATCTAAATTATTTTTTATTTTGATACAAAACTCACGATAAAAATTTATATAATTTCTTGTTTTTCTGACGTTATATAATAAGGCTCAGCGAGAAAAATAGAAGTTTTAAGCTCCGTTACAAAAAACACCGCGGATCTCGCGTACTTTTTGGAGCTGATTTTTTTATTCTACGTATATTTTAATCAGCCTGACATGTTATTCTCCAGTACAACTATACACTTTATTACTCTTAAATAATCATTCAATTAATTCTGTTATTTATATATTCTAAAAGAGAATAATCTTTTATATGTATATATTATATGTATATATATATATATATATATATATATTCGTAAAATTCGCACTTTGTCTTTTGCTCTCTAAATCTCTAATCTCTATAGTATATATATGTATATATATTTTTTCATCTTTTTGTTAGAATTTGCGAGAGAAAATGTATGAGTTGCTCTCTTTTTATTTAGTCAATCTCTAAAATAATTATCACTATGTAAACGCATTTTTTTTCAGGTAATGATAACGTTCGAAAGATATATTATATTTTTCGCACAATTCAGTTAAGTGCTACATATTTTGAGATTTACTTTCCGTCGCGATAAGATGACTTAAAAATCTAAATATCTACATAGAAATGATGAGAGTGTACGTGTGTTCTTACACGCAATGTAATTAAACATATGTGAGTACAAAGGATTATCACAAACAAGTACATCATTATCGCACGAACAGAAGACATTCGGTGGTGAAGTAGATTTGTTTCGTTCCAAATCGACATATGTATAGGTATGTGAGAACGAACCGAGCGAGTCATGCCGGAAACGAATGCGAAGAAAGGAAGAAGCACGTAGCAAAATTTCGAAAAATCCGCCACTCGCGACTCTATTATGGCACCACAGGGGAAGATTCCTTTTATTAGTAGAGTAAGTCATTGGACGGTGAAACAGAATTAATGTCGCTAGACAGTCGTCTCCCGGTCTACATGGATATACTCCACGAAACCGGGTGGCTGTTGTCAGGATGCCGCGCCGAGGAGCGTCTCTTCCGTCGGTGCTCGTCGCGGCTTCTTGCTTTTCTTCGTCCCTTTGTAATGAAGTCTCTTTGTGCGAGCTTTAGATCTAGAAGGAGAACACAAAGCAAAGACAAAATTGTTTCATTTAACTTCTGACAAAACAATTTTTATATTAATTTTTTTACTTTTCGATGTTTGCGTTACCTGCTAATAAGAATAGTAAATAGGCACGCAAAGGCAGTGACAATTCCAGCGACGCCAGTCACAACGAGCCATATAGTAGGCTTCAGCAATCCAAGAAGACGGGCTCCATTACCGCAGTTGGCCTCGTCGTGACCTGATGGACAGTGTGCGTGACCGTCGCACCAGAGACTGGCGGCTATGCACGCACCCAGCTCGGGACATTTGTGCGGACAGTCTCCGACATGTAATGGCATGCCGTTCGTATCGTTCTCCATTATGCCCACGCCACTTCTGTCCGGAAGACGTAGCTGGCGGCGTAGCGCCGCACGACTCTTGGAAATTTCCAGCCAAGAGGCAGCCGCCTGGCCGGATTCTCGTGCCACGAAGTCGAGTAACAGAGCGGGCGGTCTTGGTGGACCTGGCCATTTGCCTTCTTCGATGGAACCTAGCCATTCCTCGGAGAATACGTGCACGGTGAACTCGCGTGCACCAGGTTCTGCAGGACACACCACTTTCAGCAACTTTGGCGGCCAGCCGGAATAGAGGAGGATGCGATTAGTGGTCGGACATTTGACCTGATCACCGCCACCGCTGCCGGACGAGGAGTCGGAACCGACGACAAGCGGTTCCAACGGCAGAAACCAGCCCCAGGTTAGAACAAAAAGCGAACGGTTCTCGCGCGCCTCCACGAGCCACGGAAGGCCCTCGCAGTAGATGTCTGGTCTTGACAGTGGAGGAGTCACGAATCTCAATTCGCCACCCTCGCCGCGAATTCTTTGCTTACGCGGACACTCCGGTACGCGAATGAGTTCAAAGCTGGCATAAAAGAAAAGCGTCTCGAAGTCTTCATGAGGCGCTTGCTGATCTATCAAGAAGGTGATCTCCAGTGCCCGGCTTGAAGATATGTATGTGAGGGGCAAATAAGACGTGTTATCGCACAGACATGCTCGGGGCAGCCTCACATCTCTCCACGGCGCTTCGTAAATGACCAAACGTGCCTCTCTGGATCCTACTTCCTGAACACAGCGCGGTCTACCGGTGTGCGGATCCGAATCGCTCATGCACATAGTAGATTCGCCTAGACTGACATTGTGCAACGTCAGACGGATCCGCTCGCCGGTACTAGCTTCTACGCGATATCTAGAATCAGCAATGATATCAAAGTAAATCGGCATTCTAATCAAATTCGAATATCTGCTTGAAAACTAGTAAAATCTTTCTATTTTATTAAATTTTAATTTACTTGTTAGATATATTTGATTTTATGTTTAAAATACAGCGTATTCCAGCGTATTTCCATCCAACAGAGCAAAAATTAAAAAAAATTAATATTTACTTGCAATCCAATTTATTGGAACCACCACGGCCGAACAGACGTACATCGCGCGGCGACATTATCTCACCGGTGTGCGCCTTGCGCCATACCCGACTGCAGACACCTTCGCCCCAAGATTCGCCGGGTTGAATGGTAGAGATGAATTCGTATCGCGCCTAACAAAAAATCTCAAAAAATAGTAAGAATTACAAAACGCGTTGACCTGAAATAAATAAATGACTTGTTACTTACGTGAAAGTTAACTGGATGAAGAGCAGTACCTAAAATAGTCTCCATGCGTAGAATCAGACTTGGTGCGTTGGTCAAATAACTCTCATCTTCGGTACATGGTCTCGTGCTTCTGGTGATGTTCCGGAGTGCCGCGTGGGCGCACAATTTGGGTGTATCGTCGCACAAAGTGGCCATTGGTTGGCCAGTGTTTGGTGCGCCATCCCAGAACACGAGTTTAATGGCGCATAGTGACGAGCTATCCGTCATGGATTGTCCAGCGCTTGCATTGTTCTCACCGTTGCCGGTCAGATCGCGTTGCGAATACGATGAGAAATAAATCCATATACGGTCGCCGGTGACGCCTTTAATGTTCCATGTACAGCTGGAACCGGGCGGTAATGCGTGCAAAGGCGCGCGTATTATTCCGCTTCGCTTGGCGCCATCACCAGTACCATTAATAAAGAAGTGACAGCCCTGCGTGCCCTTCGCGTAGTCCAGACCGTCCGAGTCAACATAGACTACTCGTAGCTCGAGCTCGAGTCGCAGTGCTGACGCGCCCAATGGTATCGCCACAGCGGAGCTACGGAATTCGATCTGCATCGCAGGTCCGCGTGCGGTTACCTGGGGGAGCGGACCACCGCAATACACCAGCAGCACCGGGTCTTCCATGCGCGCGCCATCGCGGAATATCAGACGATCCTTCTCTGGCGGACAGTCTTGCCAAACGCTGAGACTCGTGTTAGCGGCGGTATTGAGACCAATCGAGCTAGTGGGCGTGTATTTGACGGAGATCATAGCGTGTTTGCATGTAGGCACTTCCTTCTGACGCACGGTAATCAAGCAGCTGGCGTTGCGTGGATACTCGCCCGGGTAGTTGGGACTCTGCAGGCGGCACTGTTTTAAATGACACTCGTAGAAGTTGCGAGAGCAGTAGGTGCCCGGTACAGGAGAACCCCGTTCGATTGGCAGTTCCGGTTTGCCCAGTCGAGCGACTGCCTCATTGCGCGCGACAAAACGGTAACGAAGACGGAATTCGAACGGCACTGTGGATGGCGCATGGAAGAGCCTGATAGAAGCAGTAACCGTGCTAGTTTCACTGTAATAATAACACCAAAAATTAAACATTTATGAAAAAGATAAATAAATCGCTCATCTGATCAAACAGTATTATAAAAAAGTATTATAAAGAACGAGAGTCGAAAAGAACCTGTAGTAGGACGCACGACTCTCTCCGACTCCACACCAGGAGCCGCCGGTGAAGTGTCTGCCAAGTTCGGCAAGCTGGAGCGAGCCCTCGGGACAGCTGGTAAAGTAGTTGTCGGCATTAATGTCGACGCGGCCCACGCTGAACGCGTCCCATAGCAACTGCACCAGTTCGCCGTAGCCCTGGCCGGCCGCGGTGAACGTCAGGTGACAGAGAAACGGCAGCCGCTCTTCGGAAGGTCTTGGCAAGTCCAGCTTGTACGTGCGTCCTTCGCGGCCGTGATAAGTGCGATTGCACGGTGTGCACATCGCAGGCTCGTCGCTGCTGTCGCCACAGTCATCCACGCCGTTGCAGTAAGCGTCGATCGGCACGCAGTGGCCGTCGCGACACGTCAGCTCGGCTAAACCGCAGGTGCCGCCGCTACCGCCGACGCCGCCACCTCCGCCGCTTGACGTATTAGCGCTCAACAACAGCAACAGCACCGAGATGATACCAGTACAATAGAACGGTTGTCTATTGTTGTTATTGGATCCTCCTCCAGCATCAGCTATCTCCTGCTCATTAAAAACCAAAAATATATGTATATCTGTATATAATTTGAAGAAAATTCTATCTATATGAAATCTTTGTGGATATTCTTTGTGATATATTTAAATTATGAAATTGTTGCATACGCGCGTTAACTATTATAAAACAGTCGCAGTAATTTTTCACACATTTAAAACAGGTTTTAATGATACTGCGTGACATATCACACAAGAATTAATGCTAAACTACGAACTGCGAGTTAATTGTATTAGTGTCACCTTGTATTAAGCGACCGAGATTTAAATCGATCGGCCCGATATCTTTCGACGTATCATAAATATCTGTTTCACTCTTAACAGTCGTCTCTTCTATCACATACACATTTATCAAATATAATAAAGAGTAATCAATTACCATAATAATCTATCAGCGAAACATGCATATCACAGTTACAATTCTGACAATGCGACTCGGATGTTGGTGAACGACAGCATATTGGTTCGACGATGAGAAATACGAGCTAGATTAACGATAAAATATCACGGATCGCGATTGGCAGTGATTATCAGCACCAATAACGACATTTCCCACGGCTTTGATCGTGAGACAACAACAACGTCGAGTACTACTTCTCGCTGGAAGAAAGACAGATACGGAGAAAGTGAGGAACCCCGCCTATACGTTGCCACCGATGCTACACTCACGAGGAGTGTCACCCACCCACTCGCCCGCTCGTCGTGCACACCCCAGAGGTCGATGCGCAACTGCACGCTATCACATACTTTCCCTGGAGGGAAGGCAGCCACCGTGCGCGCCGCTGCTGCAAGCCATACACCACCAGAGCAGGGGGCAAATGAAGAACGGGGTTGAGCTCTCTGCGCTTGGCGAAGGAGAGCCTCGCCTGCCTGGCTGGCTGCTAGGCGCCTCAATGCATCGATCCACTCCCGCTCTCGTTCTCGTCTCTTTTTCTCACACGACTCACCGTCTATAACACTCTGTCGACACGCATTGAGAGTCGAGAGCGAGGGGTTAAAGCACTCCAGAATTCTTGTTAGTCAATCAGATCGGATCAAACGGATTTTGCAACGCATCGCTTGCACACTTCTTTAGCTTGGAATCGTATATATTAATGTACAGGTTTTCTAGTATAAAAAAAATAGAAATTTGTGGGTGTGATGCTCGATCTTAAAAGAATCACGTTTATCGTTTTTGGGAAAGTCCAGATGTAATACATTTCAGAGACAGATGCAATCCCAAATGTATAATCTTTTCGAGAATAGACGTAGTTCAAGCAACCTCTCCCAATCCTAAACTCATAAATCCTAAGTATAGTTACGCTTAAATATGCATAATATCTCAGATAATGAAGACTGAATGAGCATATTTTACAAAGTCTGTAATAATACATTTATACCAGAAATCAAACGTAATCTGTTATTTCAACTAGTGTCGACAGAAAAGCAGAAAAAAGAGAATATAAATCTGTCACGCCGTGATGCAAATATATTATTGCATCTATCAAGTAGAACTTGCTTAAATAAATGTATGCAGATTTGTGTGTGTGTGAAGCATAACGTGCTATTGTCTTCATTTATTTCTATATTTTCGCTGTGTTGCTTTCCTTGCATATCGTGCCTATACAATTCACTCATATGACACAGCTGAGTGGAATCTGCTGCGAAGTGCTGATTAAATCTGCGTGCATACTGCTATCATTTGGCTATCTTGGATATTTTATATAAGATTTATTTTGTAAGAAAAAGTTTGAATTCTACAAATAATCAAAATTCTGTTAATTTTTATTAACTAAAAAACTTATTTTTATAAAAGATGTCACACAATTTTTTTATTTGTTTATTCGTGTGGTTACATTCTCCTAGACTACATCTTGCTCCGTGCATCGTTTCGAATTTTACTTATCGGAATTTTTGCGCTCTAGTAACCGCTCCATGGATTTGCTTCAATTGAGCATCATTGATCGTATCTTGGTGAAAAAAACGTTATTCTTTCTACCGAAGAATTTTTTCGTAACACGAACCTAATTAAATTTAGATAATATGAAATTAACTTCCATTTAAAAAAATAATAATTTGTACAGAAATAGATCGTTATATTAGAAATTTCCCAGATAGCCAAATGTGAAAACTCAATATGAAGCAAATCATTATATAGATTAAGTTGCTCGCCAATTGCTGTTGTGTTGTTTTTATTTAATGCAACGAAAATGTTTTTGTCAATTCAGTATCAATATGCTGAGTTTTATTATCAATCAATTGTTGTAGCCAATGTTTATGACATGTGAGTCAGCAATATGTGAGCAATATATGAGCAATAATTTTTATTCATAAGTTGAGAAAAATAATATAAGTTTATTGCCGATGAGTTGTTGAGAACTTGCTGTTATTATATTTTGAAAACTGTTGCTGGCAAGAACATACTGAAAAGAGGATACACTCTTTTGTTACATTGCTGAAAACATACGAGTAATATTTGTGGCAAGTTGCCAACAACTTGCACTCAGTTGGCTATCTGGGTTGTTTCTGATCATTCATCTTTCTTCGCATTGTCCCGTTGAAATGCCTGATAGTCGAACTAGATAGAAAAAAGAAGTGGTGCAATGCTATACCGCCGCAGCTTTTCTCTTTTGACGGACCTCTTTAGGAAAGTTGACGATCTCTCCTCCGTGTCTCTTAATGCATTCGTGCCACGAAGCAAAGCGTGTCGAGGACATCGTCTCCGCCGTTACTCGACAAACGTTCTGCTGTCCCTAATACGTATAGTTGTCAGCAGCGCGTACATCGCACAGCCTCCTCGCTCCGTTGGTAAGGCTATCGAATATGGACTGCGCACCCTTCTTTGCATCGTTTTTCTTTCTTTCTGTTTTGACCAGTTGTACGCAAAAAAAAAAAAAAAATAGCAACTCTTATCGCATTACTCAGCATCAAGACACGATCGCCGTTCTCTTTTCTTTTTCATTGATTATCGATCTCGGCGGTTGACTGGTTATCATCACCCCCCCCCCCCAGCTATGTTATAGACAGTTTATCGCTTGCGATGTCAATTGAAAATTTAATTCTGACACGCTTACTCGGTGAACTCGATACGAAGTGCAAGCAACATGCATTTCACGATATGCGATACCGCACGCACAAAATCTATTTTTATATACAGGGAATCAGGAAATTTGCACAAAAATATACATGAATCTCTGTCAAGGAATGTATTTCTAAATTTTTCATACGTCTTTCACAAAAATGATTTGTTTATATAATATTTGTTTATATAAACAGTTTACTCTATGTTAAATAATGAGACCTATGAAGTAGTTTCAAGCAGCTGAATAAATACATATAATTGAATTTGAAAAGAAAAGATAACATATTAATAATACATATTTAAAATGTATATCTTTAATAAATATATCCAAAGATATTTTTACAACAATTATGCAAATTAATATAAAATGAATATTCAGTGTGAAAATGTATAAGACAACTAGCAAACAATTGATGATATTATATGTAATATTATTGAAATAAAAAACAATAAGTGTTTCATAATATAGTATTATGTAGTAAATATGAGATTTACCTCATTATATATATATGTAGATTCGCAAAATACAAATTTGCGCGCACGCCAAAATTTATTCACAAGTTTTTTTTGTCATAATTAATGTTAACTTTCACGCATAATCTTGTAAAATATTCGTAGTAAAATAAATCAAATTTTCTCTCAATTTTTGTTTTTTTCGAAAGATTTTTTTGTAACTACTTTTATTATTTGTCATAGAAATACAAAACTTACAGATACCTCTTGAAACTATTAAAATACTTTTTATTCTGTGTGCCATGCACAGTGTAAAAAAATTCAATATACAACTCTATCTTAACGCTAACATATACACATTTTAAAAGTTTACGTGTATGTATATTCAATGAACTTATTAAATATAAGAAATATGTATATATATTAAACTTTTCTCGAGACTTTTTATGCAAATCGTATCTTCGATATAAATGTATACGAAACATCTTTAACAATCGGAAAAGTATATTTCTTTGACACTTGAAAATTTATACATTAGCGTTTGAATATTATGCATAAGATTCAATAGATTTGCATCTAATTCTCAAGACTTTTAACTAATAGACAAAACATGAATATACAAAAAAACCGAAGCTTCAAGAGTGATGATATTTTGATCTGAAAACTTAAAACGCATAACGGGTACGTATATCTTCGAGTTTTTTCGACACTTCGGACGGTGTTCTCTCGAGGTCGCCGGAAATACTTTTTTGTTTGGTGGGCTCGATCGAGTTGAACTGCTCGCAGAGATCGCCGTCAATTACGTTTTTTACAGGATAATAATATGATCGGAAAGACAAATGATCGCGACCGCACAACGGCGGGTGCTCGGATCGCATATGCATCTCCAGATGCTGAAAAAAATCGTGATCTTCGTGACTAGTAAACGGCACCAGCACGCCCACCGTGCCGCTGAGAGTTGTGTAGACTAAACTCTCGGAACCACCGGGTATGAGAGTTGCCTTTTGCAACGACATTACCGTCTCACCGACGTGAAAACAAGCAACTGTGTCCGCTTTCTGACTCGCACCGTTCAGTAACCCGCGGTCCCACAGTGCCTTATTACCGGTTGGATCTTCATCCACATCATCATTAATGCCAGATGCCAGTCGTATCTGTCAGAAAAGACACAATTCAGCAATTACACACTAAACGTTGAGACACATTTAAAAGAAAAAACTTACCACAGCTATGTTCCCAAATTTGTCGGCGGTAGCAACGGTATCGTAATCCAACACGCACGTGGTCGTGATCCACCTTGGATGCGTGTCGTCTGCGAAAACAATCAATTGATTCTCTTGACGCTTGTATCTCACAGCGTACACGGATTCTTGCACATCACTGACATAGATACGCTGACCAATAGCATTGATTGAGACCACGGCATTGGGGATGTGTTTGTTTTCGCACTTTCGCAATAACTTCTTCTTACCCATATCGTAAAGCCGCAGCATTCTTCCTACACCGACTAAAACGCGGCCTTGATATGGACAAATGGCTAAAGGTACTTCGTCTAGTAGGGATTTATGCTGCAGCTCGATGCTGGTGCCTTCTGAATTTACTCTGAAACCAGAACAATCAATGTTAATCACTTTTGTGTCGTGAATTATTGCAGTCAGCGAAAACATCATTTTTAACAGCAGTAGTCAGCACTGCGAAACTAACATCAAAATACAGATAGATACAGTTCTCATTTTTCAACACATGCGCGTGCACGCACGCACGCACGCACGCACGCACGCACGCACGCACGCACGCACGCACGCACGCACGCACGCACGCACGCAC
>NW_018022225.1:16181-20450 GCF_002006095.1 Pseudomyrmex gracilis
CGCACGCACGCACGCACGCACGCACGCACGCACGCACGCACGCACGCACGCACGCACAAATTCAAACAGTTGTTTCTCTCTTACAACATAACAATATATTGTTAAAACTATATATATATAATTATTTAATAAAGCGAGATATCTTACTTGTATGTGTAAAGAAATCCACCGTTGCTGACTCGAGGATTCAGTTGGAACTCCTTAGCCACTCCAACAATAAGAAATAGCTGATCTCCTTGATTAGTAAACTTGACGAGACAAAGACTATGAAAGAAAAAGTTTATGTATATTTATTTTATAATATATATTATAATATATAATATATAAATATAATATAGTTTTTTTAATATTAAATATATTGAAGTTTTGATATTTATAAATTTTTTCCTTACCACAATGCAGCCAAATTTTGTTCGAAGCGGTGTACTTCGAACGTCTTGCCAGTAGTCGGCGCCATTATTCTCAACATGGAAGCCCACAGACCCGGACCGGCTCGTGGAGCGCCAAAAACCGCTTCATTCGGTTCTTCTGATAGAAACGCTTCCGCCAATTCGCGAGCGACAGCAGCTTCTTCAGCTCCAGCAGCCTCCTGCATCTCTTCTGCCATCTGCAGTCGTCTTTGCTGTTTCGTATCATCTGTATACGCGTTATGCTCGGTCTCGATAATCATTAGATGTGCGGAATCGTTGTGTATCGCGAACTTCCGCGGTGTGTACTCCAACGGAAAGCTCACTTGATTAAACACTGCTCCGAGTTTCTCCAACGCTAAGATCCTTAGTGTATTTGTTGAGATCGCAACGATACCTTCAGGACATTGTTCTGAGCTAAAGCCCGAGGCAAACTCCAAACTCTCGTAGGATAGAGGAGTCAGGTGAAAACGATTCTGATGATAATAGCTTAACCACGATCGGCTGCTCATTGCCAATACTGCTTGATTGCCTTGCATTCGTATCCTAAAGAGCTTTACCGGGCGTGACCCTAGATAGCGAGTTCTCGTGTCTGTGAGATCGCCTGAAATTGGATCTAATACCATTCTGAGCAACACACCATTTTGCAAACCTGAAATCAAAGATTATGTTCATACAGAATTTGAAGATTTTTTTGTTCAGACAGAATCCATTTGAAAGTGTGTATGCGTGTATGTTACCTATGTTCAGATATAAACTAGATTGTTGCGGTGCCGAGTCTTCGGAATTATCGGTCTCTTTAGCACCCATTTCCACGATACACAAACTTTCCGCGGCTGCCGGTAGTGACTGCATACTTCTTGGTGCTAGACAGTCCGACGGATCCAATGATATTATTCTCACTGTATTATCTTGCAAGCCGACAGCCAAGAACCACGAACGTTGTTCGCCAATGGCAACGTTTCCGAGTGCCATACACATTACTTCCGATGGCATCTTTTTCCTTTCCGTGTATTCGTTCAATTGGCCAGTCTAAAACCAGAATGAGTTAGTGCTTTTTGTTGAATAAATTTATGTGTTCACTTCATCAATCTCATATACCAAACCAATAGACTTAGCAAAGAGAACTGTACAGTCGTAAGATGAAATAAGTGGTTTATTGTTCGCATTCATTACATCTCTGAGAATAATTGAATCTCTCAAAGAGAACAAATAATGCGGTTTTAGTTATGACTAACAGAAAACCAAGTAAACTAGCGCGTATACGTACAGGATCCATTTCAAAGTAAACGAGTTCTCCGCCAGTGAGAGCAATCACCACTTGACGTTGATTTACCGCACACTTCACGATTGTCTTCTTGCCAGGCGCCTTCCATTCGTTGACGCGTTTATCCGCTCTGATGTGACGTATACCGTCGGGATATACCTAAAAGTTAATCGAAATTTAAGCCGATTTAATATTTCGAAGTATTTGACAAAATTATGTAAATTTAAATTAGAAAGTGTATGTCTGGTCTGTAATACCAGGAAAGTTTAGATGAGACCAAGAACTTTCCAACGATGCATGAACCCAAAATGTTTTAGCACTACTTTTGCGACCGATACGCGGTTGACCAGGTACCGGAGATACCAAGTGCATTGAAAACAGTTCTTTAATATTAAACCGATAAATACAAAAACAAACAAATTAATTAATTAAGGTTTTAATTTTTTTACTATTCATGTCTAAATAATGCCAATAACACGCGCGCATCATATAACTATTTTACAAAAATCTTTCTATTGAGTTGCTCTAACAATATTTAAATATTATTCTTCTCAAATTTAATACTATAATAAATCATATACTATATAATTCATATGATTCATACATAGAATCATATCAAAATGTGATACAACTTCTGTGTGTACCTGCACCAATGCGTCTTCACCTAAGGCGGAACAACTTAAGGTCGGGGTCGTACCGAGAAAACCCGAGTCCGTCACTTCTTCGACAGTTTCCCCAATACTGAGTACAAGCGTGGCATTCACGAAGGACACTATGATGTATGCATCATACTCCTCTGCAATCAAAATTATAAAGCTCATCCTCAGTAAGTACGAGAAATGCGTCGATTGTACAAATCGAATTGTACAGTTTGTGAACTTGCACATAATTAAAAGATTTATAAAACTTGTATTCGAGGCGTCTTCCTGAGACTATTTGAGACTGCATGTAGGCACACAGGCACGGTAAGAGATGACAAATATTTTTTTTCTTTTTGTCAAATGAGAGAATCTACTCTTATTCGTGCCAATTTCGCGCCGAAGTTCTTACCTTTTGGTCATTCAGAGTTCTGTGGGTCAACCAATAGCGTTCAGGCAGCCTGAAAGAGAGAACTGGTGTTTGATAAGAGTGTATCAAGCCACCAGATTCATTAATATATTGTTTTACAAAACCGATGCTATTTCTTCTTTTTTTTTAAGCAAAGATTATTAAGTATTAGTGCTCTTACCACAAAGTTTAGTGCTCAACTTTATTAGTGAGCATCTTTCAAGATTTCTTCCGCAAAAGAGAAAGAAAAAAATAAAATATATAGGATAATAGGATTCTTGTATCAGTTTACATACCACAGAATATCAGAAAAAGCTGTATATGATAAAGAGACAAAACATGTTGAAAATAAATTCTTCAACAAAAATAATATTCTAGCTAAAACTTAACCTAATCTAATCTAATCTAACCTAACCTTATCAATTCTTAAGCAAGATTCAAATAGAAGCATGCAAAACACTCGATAGTAGAAATACTTTTTGACTAACCATCGACTCTCCTTTTCACAGTCCATACAGCGTTTGGATTGCCAGGAAGTTCGCTTACAGCCATCTCGGATACTTCGAGACCATGGCGCAATACTCGCAAAGTAGATCGCGGACCACGACCGCAGGCGATGTACAATTGAGGCGTATCTTCGTTTGCCAGATCTGCCACCTATAGTAAAAATAGTCATCAAATTACTTTCTTAAAACATAAATAATTCTAATAATTACATGAACGTTCAACTGTCTTTTCAATACACTTCAATTTGCAAAAACAAACCAAAGGCGACAAAGAAAATCTTGCTATTGCACTCTTCTTGCATAAAAAGATATATATACAGGGTGTCCCAGAATTGCCGTACAATCTCTCGTAGGCAGGTAGAAGGAATAAAACTGAGTCGAAAAGTCCTATACCATTTTGCTAGATTTGCAATAGTTACTGAGATTTTAATTAACAAAGATCCGCGAATAAGCATGCATCGGGCTGTCGTTCTTACACAAAGAATATTCAAATATTGTAATATTAAAAAGAAGAATAAAATTTTTTTATATGATATTTTCCGTAAATAAATAAATAAAGAGATAATAAATGATCAAAATTTTAACGTTAGATTAATTGAATGAGCTCGTGAGATGATAAAACAGGATGCTTAAAACATGCGAGCCAAAACACAAGATGTTTGTGTGAGTAAGTTCCTTATTATTTAATAAAACAAAAACAATTACGAACGTTTCAATACCTTCGTTTGGATCTTCATCAATGAGCAAAATTGTATAATAAAAAAATTATAAAAAAGACCACAGTGTTTTGGCTCGCATGTAATATTCTTTGTGTAAGTTAAAAATTAAATAGGTAATGTAAAAGAAAGAAATGTAAAACAGAAAAAAAAGTAAGAAAACCATCAGTACATTATAATTAGCAACAAAATGTAACTTCCAATTACTTTTCTCTCTCTTTAGAAGATTCGTTCTATAAATAATTAACGTATTCGAGACGTCCTGTAACAAAACTATTCTCAAAAAAATATCATGACCCACATGCTGAGTCATCGATCTCGAATTT
>NW_018022225.1:21701-25561 GCF_002006095.1 Pseudomyrmex gracilis
GGAGAGAGAGAGAAAAAGAAAGAGAGAGAGAGAGAGAGAGAGAGAGAGAGAGAGAGAGAGAAAGATACAGAAACAATGCGTAGCAATCAGCTGATCGCGTCAGGCACCGCACGTAATCGCCCGCGTCTGACGGTGAGTTGCGCCGCCCCTGCCTACCTCTTGCATATAGTATATATAAAGAATAAAGAATGCTAAGTATCAAATTATACAGGGTGTCCGACAATTAGTGTAAGATCTCTCGTAGGCAGGTAGGAGTAAAACTGAGTCGAAAAGTCCTGAACCATTTTTTTCTATTATATATAATAAAGGAGTAATTATTGAATAAATCAAGTCAATCAGCACCGACCATTAGCCGGACGCACGTGAGCCACGCGGAGCGCTCACGCACACCAAGTGCGTAGTTGGCTTAATTTATTCAATAATTACTCCTTTATTATATGTAATAGAAAAAAATGATTCAGAACTTTTCGCGACTCAGTTTTACTCCTTCTAACTACCTACGAGATGCTAAAGTAATTGTCAAACACCCTGTATATCGTAAAATAAATACATTACCTGGCAAGCCATTATAGGCGAAAGACTGTCCATTTCATCAACTAGTACAAGATTTCGAAGAGGTCGCGGAGCAAAGAAAAATGTATCGCCTTCCTCCAGGGGCATCGCCGAACTGAATTCGGGCTCGTCATCGTCATCGCCGAGATGCGCTATCTGATATAGATAACTGCAAAAAAATAAACGTTGTATTCTCTGTCTTTTCATGTTTTGTTATTCATAGCATGATGTACTAACTGGTTGCCAAATTCCGAAGCCACAAACAGAAATCCAGTTTTCAACACACACATGCTAGCCGCTACAGGAACCGTATCGAAATACTTGAGCTTAATTTCAGTGACCATATCCTCGTCCGTCTCGAGGGTAATCTTAAAGATGTCACCTTGCTCAGTTTGCGCAAGGAAGAAGAACATGCTTTTTGTCTTATGTGTGGCCGAACATACAAATATCATTCCTCTCTCCGGATCGTCCAAGTCATTACGTCGACGTGGTATTGGGCATCGAATATCATGTTGATCACCCAAATTCTTGTAAGTAAGGTAATTTTCAGAACAGATAAGCACGCCACTAGGACCATCATTTCCACCAGGAACCGAAACAAGAAAGTTTGCGTGCTCCTCCAGCGGTTCACTATACTTTCGTACTACATGATTAAGACCAAGATCAAGTTCATATAGTGTTAAGGTTTGTTGCGTTTTTACTGCTGCGTCGCCTGTGGGATCACTGTCAGCTTCCTAAATTAACATTTTTGCGAAAGTTATTAAGTATGTTTACTTTAAAAATGTAATATTGCAAACAAAGTAAAAGTGCCATCATAGAATGCGTTCGCTTTGGACGCTTATAAAATATTAAGCGTCAATTCGTCTTTATTATTCTTTAAATATAGAACAAAGATAGATTGGTGCTCAAAGCATGTAAGAACCCAAAGCGAATGCACTTATAGAGATAAGTTTGTAATCATAACCCATTGAAACAGAAATGTAATGTGATATTTAAAATTGCATAATAAAATGACAAAATGAAATTGTATAAAGTTTACCTCGTAATCAATTTCTAGACATGCAAACATGGGATTTTCAAAGCCTACATCAACACCAACTGTGTGATAAACCAAAGTATTACTCTTATGAGCTTCTAATGGAGAGGAAACTGTTAGACGAGCTTCAGCATCTCTGTTCAAAATGTACACAAGTTTTTGCTTCTCAATAGCACCTAAGGAACAAATTAGCTAATATGTTATTGCATATTTAGATATAATTGCATATCGTGCAGCTCCAGGGGAAGTATTTCTCAGAAATTTCTTCTTTAGCTGCTCCTATTACTGCGCGCTCTTCTCCTTCGATCTCGGACTGTTGGCGGAGACCAAAAAAGAACGGGGCGCGATAGTATAGAGCATACAAAGAAATTCCCGAAAAATATTTTCCCTAGAGCCACACGATATGGTGCTCCTTACTGTACAAACATACATACATATATACATACATACATACATACATACATACATACATACATACATACATACATACATACATATATATATCTATCTTTATGCATATTCAATATCAAAAAACTTGTAAAAATCTATATACAATACCTATCATAACAGCTCTTCCTTTTGGATCAATGGCAAGATATTGGCCAGGAACAATACGTCTACAACCACTTTTACCAAAAGTTTCTTGGTGAACCTTCTCAAAGATATTTTTAACAGGAATATATTCCAAAATTACTATACGACCAGAATCTGATCCAATAACCATATAATCTTTTGTACTGCCAGTTAATCTAAATGCCATAAGAGATCTAATGATTCCAAACACTTCAACAGTCAGCAAAGTATGAACCTTTCCTGTATTGGGATCCGGTCGCAGTAACTCCAGGGATTTGCCACGTGACACTAATATCTCTTGCATCTTGCTGCCGGAGAAATTGCCATGCACCGCATGCGTGATGCCAGTCGCACGTTGAAGAGTCAGATTGTATAAATACATTTTGGCGATTTTTTTCCTCTTTTCGTCGATTCAATAAATCTAATAATCTTACGTTCTCGATGGAGATGTTCGAGCGTCCATGTTACATACGACAAATCTATAGGAACATTCGATACGTCGCGTCCGCCGACAGCTTTGTTTGCAACAAAAATAACTGAAATAAACTATCGCTAAGCAGAAAACTAATGGCAGACTCGAGAGCGAGCAAGCACCGTAAATGATATTTCACTTCCCGTTTGGCCGTTCAACGAAACAAAAGTGGGCGATGTTATCAGATTTCTTCGCTGGTAAACATTAATGAAACTTACCACCAGTGTGACCAGATCTGGCCCGCTTTTTCGCGCATGTGCGATGGCTGCGACGCGGCGAACGCAGCGACGTGCTTCAGTGGTCTAGTTTCCACCGAAACTCTCAATTCGGTTTCACTCCGGTACGGATTAAATTTAGTGTTCCGTTTCCATTGGAAGTAGAGTACTTATAGATCAAAGCGAAAGCGAAATCAGCGCAATTTGACAGGTTTCCATCGATTTAAATTTGATTCTACGTCGCATTAGGTGTGAATTAATGCTTCGGTGGAAACTAGATCAGTTTAACACAAGCCCGTTCTACATTGGGTGCGTTCAGACAACTCAACAGTTGCACAACGGTTGAGAGATAATCACTTCTGATTGGATCATACTTTTGGAACCACAGCAGATTTTGAAGAGATAATCCTATCATAAGCAGAGGGTCGTAACTCACTCTTGCTAAAAAGAGGGGACTAGTTTCAGCGCCACCTACCCGTGTACCGTCAAAAATAGCGAACTAATGGGATATATATATAGCTATACATAGCTATATATATCTCGCACAATACCATACACATTTCTACTTCTTAATAATTAGTAATTGCAGAATAAATAGACATGTTTAATTTTAAGTCCATTTTTATTATATTTTGAAATCTACAATATTAGATATATAAATTATTACTATTAGTATTATAGGTATATATATTAGATATATAATTATTACTTATTTATAAAACAATTAATTTAATATTTCATACAATTATGTAAAATTAAAAAATTAACAAATTTATTATACATGAAAAATACAATGCAACTCATTTTTCCGTCTCACTTAGGCTGTGTTCAGTTAAGCAAGATGGAACGAACTAATGCAGGAAATGAAGGAAATACAGGAATTGGAACTAATGAAACTAATGAAAGAAGTGAAAATAGTGAAAAAAAAGAAGGTTGGCTCCCCTGATCTGTTGCGGAACATATGTAGTGGCAAAATTGGAACCGAAACAATTCTTTAAGTTTCCATTCCGAA
>NW_018022226.1:0-7560 GCF_002006095.1 Pseudomyrmex gracilis
ACAAATGAACAAATAAATAAGTGAGAAAAAGAGAGAAAGAAAGAGAGAGAGACAAAGAGAGACAGAGAAAGAAACAGTGTGTAGCGATCAGCTGATCGCGTCAGGCACCGCACGTAATCGCCCGCGTCTAACGGTGAGTTGCGCCGCCCCTGCCTATCTCTTGTATCCGACTCGTGGTAAGTCACCTAGTTTTATTAATAACTCAAAAAGTAAGCTTCAGACAAAATTTTGCCAAATAAAAAGTAGTCTTAGAATTTAGTCAGGAATATGTATTTTCAAGGATAACGGGTTGTTCTGAATCACCCTGTATACACGTACAGTTTAAACTTACAAAATTAATTGTTACGCTACGTTAATTATTACGCTCAATGTATGGCAAAGTGTATATTTATGGCCAATTTCTTTGTACAAAGATATTATATTTGCGGGTACATACATCGTAAAAAAAAGAGGTCAATAAAAAAATTTTTTATTTTTTTTTACTACATAGTTATAAGACAAGTAAACATTTCTTTAAAGTAAATCTATATTTTTCCAAAAAATTCTAGCATTAAATAAATACAATTAAATAATTCTATATTCTCAAGTATGACATCGACAAGTATCATCAGCGTTACCTTAAATATACAATGTAAAGATCGGTTAAATTGTATACTTTGTGCAGTTTGTGTATACGTATATAAAAAACTGTTAGCACACAGTATATAATATTTTATATACATACGTATATAAAAAAACTGTTAGCACACAGAGTGTTCCACAACTTACGATTTTAAATTAATTGACGTATTTTTGAGATCATTTTGAGACGAAATTTTTAATACCATATTGTCGAGGCTGCAATTCTTTTTGAAGTATAAGCGTTGAAAAGTGACTTATCTGTTTTTTGCGCGCTTAGATACGGCGCATCGTACATGACAGTGTTCTTGTTTTGATATACCTAATATTTTGATAATTATGCAAATTTTCTCAAAAAATGTTTTTTATTGGATTATAGTTATATAAACAATGTTAATACTGTGCGTATGTAAATGTAAACAGTTTTATCAAATTCTTGTAGAATTTTAATCACGTGTTTGACGAGCTGTCAAAGTTTTAGTATGAAACTGGCGTATGCTGTATTGATTTGTTTGGTTTGTAATAAAGTTGCTGCAATATTTATTTTTAAGACTTGTTTGTTATTAAATGAAAAAATATTTTTCTATTTTACAAACTTAAATAAATGTAATAAATAGAAATGTTATTAATTTTTTGAGTATATTGAAAATTATTGATTGCAGCAACTTTACTGCGACGCGGTTTGCCAGCAGCCGAGGGAGAAAGAAGGGGGAAAAATTTTTTTTTCGCCTTGCCTCGCGGAGCCAACTCCGCCCGGCCCCGCCGTTGGAGCGGGTAGCTTAACCCGGGCTAGCCGCAGGTGACGGTGGGCCACGGTGATGGGGAGGCGAACCAAGCGGACGGTTAAAGCTTTGGCCAAGGCTGCAGCGCGGATCTCCTCAGGTGTTCCCACACCTGTTCCTGAGGGCAGCGGGCCCCCAAACAAGGCAAACAAGAGGGCGAAGAAGCGGACTCCGCGTGTGTACCCCTGGGCTGAGCGATGCGGGAGGTCTTTTTACTTTCGGGAGGCGTCCCCCCACCTGGGGATTTGACGCCGGGGTTACACGAGGGGTGAGAGCAAGGACTCTCATCTCTCATAGCACGTAACCTTACTGATGACGGAAGGAGGCATGGCCCCTCAAGCTCAGGAGTTGGCGATAGTTCAAAGGGCTTGGAGGCGATGGGGAGAGTCTTGTGAAGTATTCGCCTCTGGCTTTCCAGGGGCTTCTCCCGCAGTCTCAGATGATGGCCATCGAGGGGTTTTAGTGGGTAATCCTCTCTTAGAGGGAATCCCACATATCCCCGTCTCCTCCCCGAGAGGCGGAGAATGCATAAAGCATTTCTCCTCGTAAAAAACGAGCTACGAATGTGGAGATCTCGAGTTCAAATCCCTCTATCACATTAAGATTTTTTCAAGTTCAATCTCTTTCAATGTTTATCGATTGATTGGCAAGCTGAATATCAAACCTCCAGAAATTAATTCAAGTAAAATCTCGAATTAATTTCTTTCCGGCGATCCTTTAAGGCAATGTCATTGGTTTTCTATTTTTTTTAGTAAGTAATTCTACTTGGATTCTAGGCAACAGATCTGATTTGCGTTTAGTAACAATCTGTCGACGCTTCTGATGACAGATTTAGTTTGTATTTGTCATTGTTTTGTTGACAGTTCTGGTACCAGAATGTCGTGTATGATGTGTATTTGACGCGATTTTGGCGCCAACAGACGATGACCAAATCTGTTCCAGATTTGATGCGTCACTTTGGCTTCGCTTTGCTAGTGGCAGACGTGTTATGATTTTGGTCTCATTTTGACATGGTTGATATACATAATTACCAAACCATATTTTAAAGAGGACACAGGTAGATATGAATTTGGACAGCTAGATTGGATTCTAAAAATTACGCCGGCGGTTGGCGATAAAACCGCGACATTTCACAACCAAATTGTTTGTTGTATGCTCTTGTTCAATGGGCCGCTTTTTCCCTTATCTAATTAGAAGCGACTGTGAGGTCAGGAGCTGGCGACTCTTCCTCTGAGAGACTTTCTAATTCTGTCTTTACTCCGTATGACAAATATCCTAACCTTATCTAACTTAACTTCAAACATCACTTGAACGCTCAATTACTCACTCGCAGAACAAAACAACGCTTATTTAAGACAGATTATTCTGTTTTGAACCAAATCGAATCAAATAAGCACAAATTCATCACAATGCGGGTCAAGCAATAATAAATTAATACAAAAAAAAAATATATATATATATATATATATATTTATATATATATATCTTACCTGTTGACAGTGATATGCCCAAGTATAGATCATTTTGTTATTTACTTTTAAAGATAATTTCATGGTCCGTCGTAACATTTTTGTTGCAGCCCGTTTTCGGGATTGGATCATGTAATAATAAGCTTTTGTCAACATATATCTAAAATGATTAATTAAAATTAATTTTTTTAAGACAATAAACTATAAACATAAATCAAAATTCTATGTCAAATATAGGGTACAAAAAAACTTTTAATATAAGAATTTTTGAATGGTTTGCAACTTTAAACCGCGTTAGTTAGTATTATTTTTATATTGACGTCTTGTGGACATTTTAGTTTAATTTCATCAAGATCTGAAGAACAGCTTGATACTGATGAGTGCGTGGTCCGGATTCTGTACGTGTATTATTGCCCAATATATATATACTTTTCAGTTGTAAAGAAGAATAGTTTCATGCATTCTTTTAATAACAAAAACAAGCAAACAAGCAAGCTGCATGTGACAGCTTTTGTGCTCAATTGATTTTCATGATTATAATCATAGACCTGAGAATATACAAACGGAACTTTTCTGCAAAAAGGCAATGATAATAGCGGTAAGAATGCTACTTCTTTTTCCAATTGCTTTTTGCTATTAAAAACAATGTAATAACTTATTTTTACTTAAGTAATATAACAATTTTGAATCTTTATTTAAAAATTGTTATATTTATTTAAATATAATATCTTTATAAAATATATTATAAAATATATTATAAAAATAATATCTTTATTTAAAGATTGTTATATTCTCTCTCGAAATAGAGAGGAGGCAATAACGAGCTATACCTGATGATCGGGTAAAATTCTTCTTTATTCCGAGGATTTAATAAAGATACAAACATTGCGATTTACTATGGGATCTTTAGTGTCTCTACATAAAAAAATTACAATAAAATATATAGTGGATTCCATAGTGAATCAAAACGTTTGTATCTTAATTAAATTCTCGGAATAAAGAAGAATTTTACCTGAACATCAGGTGTAGTTTGTTATTGCTTTCTCCCTATCTTTGTATTTAAACATACAACGAGTACAAAACATATAATTATAATAATTTTGTTGCACAATGCAAGTTTTATAGCAATAAATTTACTATGACTTTTGAATAGCCAGAACAAACCTCTATACATATATATTTAAGCCAAATATTGATTTAAATATTGTACAAAGTTCTTATTTGATCATTTATTTAAATAAATTTAGAGTTATTAAAGTTACAATTCTGTTTATATATATAAGATAATGTAGAAATATAACAGTTACAATTGGTAGTGATAGTTAATAGGTTTCGGATCTTTTTAGGGGTTTTGGATTTGTTAAGCGCGATCTCTTTAGGCGTCTTGTCTGATCGACGAATACGAACCTTCTCACAATCAATCGTCAGTTGTTTTCTCATTTCAATTTGACTTGTCAACAAACAATAATTGTATTGAATAAGAATGTTATGTCCTGGACCTCACGTTCCCTTTCTTTGCAACGCAAAAGAAATATTATCTCATATTCTGAAAACGAGAGAACCCCGTTTGCTTACAAATTTATTGCCGATAGCATCATTTGCCTACATCCCATTTGCCGACAACGTTTGCGCACAAACTTTTTTGCCTACATCTCAATTGCCTACAGACTCGATTGTGCACAATTAAAAAATTAAAAACCAAATGCACGTTTGCACACATATTTTTATTGCCTACTACTGTGCACAATCGAGCTTGACTGCCTACAAGCTCGATTGCGCACATTAAGGCTTTTGATCCTTTGTCATACAAAATATGACGTCGGAAAAGAAAGATCAAAATNTTTCTTGCAAAATACAAGTGTTTTTGTAATGTTATCATTCAACTTTTAACCTTGAACGCATTTGAGTAATTCTTTGTAGAAAATTGTTCGAAATTTATTTTTTTTTTTCCAGTTGGCTATTCCGGCTGAAAAAACGAAAGATATAGTTTTTTTCTTTCTTTTAGACTTTTAGATAAGGGACAGATAATTTGCTATACAAAACAAACAACATTAAAAAAATAATTATTATTGACAAAACAAACTTTTTGAAAATTTTGAGAGCAGCCAAAATTTATAATATTGCATGTTTTATTAGTATGCACATTATAAAAATATTATGTAGAATATTGTAAATCTATTTAATGTTTCAACTACATAAAATTTTTATATTTTTTATTTTATCAAATTTATTTTTGTTACGTCCTGAAGACTCCACGGTCCTTTTTTTCTTGCAACGCAACGCGCCAACACATAACAAACCTTTTTTTTAGTAAATAACGAAAAGCAATAAATAATCCGAACGGATCTCCTATCGTTTGGAAATCTAGACTCCAAACGATAGGAGAGCAAACGGAAATCATATCGGCGCCAAAAGATAAACCGCGCCTGGTAATAACCCGGAATTTTGCTATAACAAGCAAGAAAAATTTATTATTTAAACACTCTCAGCTTTCCAAACAAACCCGGATATCTCCGGGTCAAGAAAAACACCGCTTATAAAAATTTAGAGCAGCCGGCGCAAATAAAAACTCCGGCGCCACGAGCAATTTTATTATAAACAAATAGCAAAGGGTCTATGTGGCGTGATAAAAAAAAACTAATACTCTCCCTTTTCCCTTCTCCGGAAAATTGGACGAGCCGACCGAGCCGAGAGATCGTCGCTGATTGGCGATCTCACGAAGTTTACCTGACCACTAACTAACGAATAGGAACTGGCAAAGCTCGACTGAGTTTTCCGATTGGGAGAGTCCTCGCTTACTCAAAATTGTATATAAGCCAGGCCTCTCAGAACCGGAATCAGTTGAGAGCCGCTAATCTAAAAGGTCGGGAGTGTCGTGGTACAAAGAGTTTGAAAAGTTCGGTGCCGTGAGTGCCAAAGCCGGGACACCGAAGCCGCACTGGTATTCAACGCTCCACTCCCAAGTACCTGCAGCCAACCCGACACCGCCGCCACTCAACCATGTAGTAAGTGTTTTTAAGAAACCAATTGTTCACTGAGATCTCACGAACTAGAAATAGAGATTGAGGAAAAGAGAGAAAAACGATAAAGTCTCGCACGAATTAGACACAGCAGCCGCGGTACTGAACTGTTTAAGATAGCCTCTCTCCTCCTTTCTTGATCAGAGAGGATATCTGCAATCCTGAATCGCTCCGGATGACTGCTGACAAGCGTCCGCGGTTTTGAATCGCTCCGGACGACTTTTGACAGGCATCCGCGGTTCTTGAATCGCTCCGGACGACTTCTGACAGGCATCCGTGGTTTTTGAATCGCTTCGGATGACTGCTGCCAGGCGTCCGCGGTTTTGAATCGCACTGGATAATCTCTGACTTCTTTCCTAAATCACGGGAACGAACAAGCCCGCTTATTTCCGAATATCTCAGTCGTAGAACCATGACCTTCAAATTTATTTCTATCATTAAATCTATCGGAACCTAAGAAATAAAACAAAACCGAATTTGTCAACTGACATAAGGAAATACATTTCTAAGATGATCTAAGTTGCGTAAACATAGGTTAAAGAGGCTGGCTACACTAAACAACTCGTATTCCCCTCTCTTTCACACTTGCATCCTAGCTTATAGATTTTTGTACGATTATGCGCCCCGTCATTGTATTAGTTTCAACACACCTGTACGTTAGTAATTTGCTAAGATTTCGATTTGTCTTTTTTTTTTAATAAATATAACTACTTTATAATGTGTGGAATCAAACTAAAGAATTATTCTTTGTTATCCTTCTTCCCGTATAACCCACTCTCACTTCCTTGTTAAAATCGCTAGGTCCCGTCCTTGGTAAATGTGATTTGCGTCTCAGACCTAAAAATGGACCAACGAGTGAGTGTTCGCTAGACAGAGTAAGATCGGCCGTTGACCTGTCGACGAATATAAACAAACTCGCTCGACTCTCTCACAGCGGGACTTCCGTGTCCACTGTAAAGAGAGATATGGAAAACGACGCGTTTACTGTTGCGTCACACCACAGCCCGACCGTATCCATGGGCCAGGACGTAACATTTACGAGCATTATGTTCTATTTAAATTTGTTAAATTAATTTTTTTATATAAGCATTTTATTTATTTAATAGTATTAGGAGTATAAATAAGTTTCCGCCGTTTTTTTATCAAAAATTGGGCATTTATTGTGAAAGAACGGTACATAATGTTTTATTCGAAGTATTGTCCATCGCTAGCTACTACCTTTTCCCATCTTTCTGGTAGCATACGGATACCTCGTCGAAAAAACGCTTCATCTTTTGAAGCTATCCAGGAATCGACCCAATTTTTGGTATCTTTATATGATGTGAAGTGTTGCTCAGACAGGCCATGTGCCATCGATCGAAACAAGTAATAATCAGAAGGAGCAATGTCTGGTGAATACGGCGGGTGACATAAAACTTCCCAAGTGAGTGTTTCCAAATAGGTTTTGACCGGCGCCGCAACATGTGGACGAGCATTATCATGCAGAAGAATAACTTTGTCGTGTCTGGAGTAGTAGTGGGCACGTTTTTCCTTGAGTGCTCGGCTTAATCTCATCAGTTGTGTTNGGTAGAGAGCCCCAGTAATGGTTTCGTTCGGTTTGAGCAACTCATAATATACGACACCAAGCTGATCCCACCAAATACACAACATGAGCTTTTTTCCATGAATGCT
>NW_018022226.1:7730-9354 GCF_002006095.1 Pseudomyrmex gracilis
AATTTCCTTGCTTTTGAATCATTCCTAATGATTTTAAGCGATGTGAAATTGCTGGTTGAGTCACTCCTAATGTAAGTGCAAGTGTTTCTTGCGTTTGGCACGAATCTTCATCCAATAATGATTCCAATTCCGCGTCTTCGTACACTTTTGGTCTTCCGCTACGTTCTTTGTCTTCGACGTCAAATTCACCGTTCTTAAACTTTTGAAACCACTCACGGCAACTTCTTTCACTTAAGGCAGCCTTACCATATGCTTCTACAAGCAATCAATGCGCCTCAGCTGCAGATTTCTTCAAATTAAAGAAGTAAATCAAAAGCTCCCGCAATTGACGTTTATTCGGCTCAAAACTCGACATTTTCGCACAAAAAAAGATATATGATGCTGATACAAAATCGCTAATATTTCAAGGTTATGTTGTTAGCAGATGTCCAATCCTACGATATGACGTTTTACAGCTGACAATTTTAACAATAACATATTATTGAGACCATCTTTTGTCAAACGGCGGAAACTTATTTGTACTCCTAATAATAAAGTAGCACTCATTATACTAATGAGTTATACACAAAAATAAATATAACAGAGTGAGAAGAGGAAGATGCAGAGAGAACAGACCTCCTAAAAAGCTTCTTCCTCATCTACTTTATCTCTTTCACATCCCACACAGAACATGATGTTTATTAGAGATTCATATAACGTCCACAGCTCCATCTCCACGATAGATGACAGATGGATGGTCTAATGCATATCCATACGACGTCCACTGATGATATCTAATATGAACATCCATTAGACGTATGTTATGGATATATAATAGACATATATATTTTCAAAGACTTAATGAATTATTTTAAAAAATGTTTAAAAATGTGCTTTTTTTATTTAAATAACTGACCGTTTATAATCGCATAAAAAATATTTCAAAATAAATAAACTTAAGGCATTGACAACGGCTGTTTGAAGCAAAACACTGATGATGATGTGTATGAAATAGTGTGTTACTTTATTTAAGCAAGCTAATATAAAACGTTTTTGCCCTTCGAATTAGGCCTTTTTCAATATAGGTCTACAAAATAATAATTTAATGTTAAGTTTTGCAAGAATAATACAATAATATAAATGAATAAACAATCAAGACTTAAGGCTCGTTGAAATTGTCAACAAGAAATATATAAGGCCATACGAGCCATTCGCAGGATGTTTGTGCGGAAACTGTGCGTGTACATATATATATACATGTAACGAATTCTACTTGTAAATTTTTACAAGTGTTTTTTGAATTGAAATCTCAATTCTTAAATTCATACGGGATGCTGGATTTGCATCTCACATATGAAAAACCCCGGATACTCCCCTAACTAATTTTAAAATATTACGAAAAAAACTCGGCCAGGAGTCGAACCTGGAATCTCCAGCTTTCCGTGCCATCGCCTTCCTTGTTAGGCCACCGAGGCACTTGGAGTTAGTCTCGCAATACTCATACATACAGGGTGCGGCGCCAAAATCCGGACAAATTATATATGTTTTTCTAAATATGTTTTATTGCTACAATGAAAAGATTTACAAAATTTGTTTAGCTCCATTGTTTGTAAGGCCATAAATAATATATTCACTCAATATATCC
>NW_018022226.1:10984-15847 GCF_002006095.1 Pseudomyrmex gracilis
TATATATATATATACATATATATATATATGTACACGCACAGTTTCCGCACAAACATCCTGCGAATGGCTCGTATGGCCTTATATATTTCTTGTTGATAAATTAATAACTTACAAACAAAGTAGTGATGTTTATCACATGAGTGTGGACATAAATATAAAATTCTTGAAGTAAAACAAACTTGACAACTTTACATAATTACACTTAACGAGTTACGAAGTAACTAAAAGAACCGAAGGCAGTATGTGTCGGTTCAAATAGAAGTCAAAGCCGTTATCAACTCTCAAGTCACCATATTAATATGTGTTATCAATGAATGGTAAATAGGATCTGTCCAGATTTTCAGTGTCGCTGTGCAAATTGAGACCAAGGCTTTGACTTCTTATGTATAATGTTTCTGATATCAAACGTTTATTATAAGATCTCTCATTGTCTAATATTTTTACGTTATCCCAATCAAATTTATGAGAGTATTGAATCCTGTGATCAGTAATCACCGATCTTTGGGAGGAATTTCTCTTAATGTGGTTCTTATGTCACTGATTCTCAAATGTAACATTCTCATAAAAAAATATTTATATAGCTCTATGCAACATTTACCTCCATGATGAATGACCGATAGTTTACATAAAATCCATTATGAACATTGTCAGAGAAGATGACACACAGCTGTCACCAGCACCAATCTTTTTGGAAAAATCTCAAGTAAAGTTTAAGTAAATTTTGGCAAAGTATTGTTACGCGGCGGTCATCGCGTATATAACGCGGGAGCCGCGTGAACGGCGCGCGCTCGGCGCGATTGTTTGTTGCCGGGCAACGGAGTTGTTGAGAGAAGTAACAGAGACGCGAAGCTGTCACGACGCGTTACGGACGATCTTGTTATTTTCTGTAAAATACGAATTGTAATAAAGTGTTGTTAAGAGTAGCTTTGTTCTCTCATTTTCGCAGACGTGTGCGCGAATCGCAGAGATCGACGACGAGGTAGTACAGTCAGCGCGAGTGTAACATTTTGGGGGCTCGTTCGGGATTGAGCTTGAGAGAACGGCGATATGGCTTTGGTGCATTCGCCGCGGAGAACGCGCAATCAGGCTGCGGCGGGAGCGGCGGAGGCGCTGGCGGCAGCGACGGTAACGTCCGAGAGTGAAACGCTGCGTGCAGTCCTGCAGGAGCTGGAGCAGCTGCGAGAGGAGCGTCGACTGGAAAAGGAATCATTCCGCCGGAGAGAAGATGAATTCGGGGATTTTTTGCGCCAGAAAGAAGAGGAGATGCGACGTCTGGAGGCGCAGTTCCGGCAAAATGCGTCAGGCGAGTCAGCTTGTAATTTATTTTCCGGTCGGGCGGGCGGGTTATCGAGAATTAAAATTAAGTCCGACGTGTTCGATGGGAGCGTTCCGTGGCGCGAATTCCTCGTCCAGTTTGAGTTAGTTGCTCGCGCGAACGGGTGGGATGACGCGGCAAAAGCCACGGTTCTCGCCACCAGTTTGAGGGGGGAGGCGCGTTCGGTCCTGGAAAGGTTAGAGGAAAGTTTTAGTTTTCGAGAAATTTGTTCGAAATTGGAGTTGCGTTACGGCGAGCGGGGAATGTTTCAGAACTATTACACGCAATTTACAAACCGGAAGCAGAAAGAAGGGGAAGATTTTGCTGCACTTGGGGCAGATTTAGAGCACTCCGTCTGGCCTATCCGGAGTGTACGTATGAGGTCCGGGAAAAGATCGCGTGTGCGCAGTTCGTTGTTGCGCTTTCCGATAAGTTCGTAAAGCAGACCCTACAGTTAGAAAACGTGTCTTCGCTGAGGGTCGCGGTTCAACGGACGAGGGCGGTAAAAATTATATATATTCAAGAAGGTAGCTTTGGAAGGGGCGGTGATAAGGGGCGCGACGGGAAGGATTTCAAGCGTTCTTCCTCTTATAATTTGAAAAAGGGGGAAGCGGAAGTCAAGCATGAAGGGAACGGGAAGGTTGTTACCAAAAGGGGCAGCGGAGAGAAGGAATGCTGAAAGTGCGAAAAAAAGGGGCACTTCTAGTATGAGTGTCCGGCAAATTCTTCTCGAGAAAACAGGGATTAGTCGACCTTGCCGGGGTGAGCTCGGCTAGGAGGAAAAACGCCCCGGAAATGAAGCGTTTCGTTCAAAAGATCGAGAGAAAGAAGGATTTGTTTGCTTTGAGTGGGAGGTTAAATGGCAGAATTTGCCGCTTTAAGCTCGATACGGGCTCCGACGTGTCTATTGTGAATACGAAGTTAATTGAGGGGTCTTGGTGTCAAAGATTGTCGGGAAGAGAGAAGTTAAGGTATTCGACGGGGGAAGTTGTTTCGATTAGTTCCAAGTGTGAGGCTTGTATAGCGTTAGAAGGAATTTCTCTTAGCATGCCTTTTTACGTAGCGGTTATGTCTGAGGATTGTATTTTAGGGATGGACTTTTTCAGTAGAGTGGGAATGGAAAAGACTCGAGAGATGTTGCTCAGTTTTCATTTTTCTTCACGGGGGTTAAAGAAGGTTTGTCGTTGAGTAACCGAGGAGGTCGAAGGTGTTCCGTCGAGCTTGAAGAAGCTCTTTAAGCGGGACTCCGTCAGCCTTGATAAAGCGCAAAAGGGTGTTTTTGCTGATCTCCTAAACGAATTTCAAGACATTTTCACCCAGCAAATTGTGGCGGGTAATTGTGAGGTTTTGCAACATGAGATCAGTTTGCAGGATTCTCCAATTAAACAGGCTCCAAGGAGGGTGCCGTTGGGCATGCGGTCGGAGATGGAACAGATTTTTCGTGAAATGAGGGAGCAGGAAGTTATTGAGGAATCTTCGGGCCCGTGGGTTTCTCCAGCAGTTATGGTAAAGAAGAAAGATGGGTTTTTGAGATTCTGCGTAGATTACCGTAAATTAAACGCGATCACGGTAAAAGATTCTTATCCTCTATCCAAAATTGATGATCTCTTGGACCAGCTGTCAGGCAATATCTGGTTTTTCACCCTAGACATGAAGAGTGGTTATTGGCAGGTAAAGATTCGCAAAGAGGATAGGGAGAAAACTGCTTTCTCGGTAGGAAACGGGTTGTGGCAATTCACAGTGATGCCTTTTGGATTGTGCAATGCTCCAGCCACCTTTGAGCGGTTGATGGAGTGGGTCTTACGGCAATTGCTCTCCAAGATTTGTTTAGTTTATTTAGATGACATTATCGTTTTTGGGAAATCTTTTGAAGAGATGATAGCCAATCTTAGGAAGGTGTTTCAGAGATTCAGAGAGGGAAAGTTGAAGTTAAATTCAAAGAAGTGTACTTTTCTTGGGAAGCAAGTTAAGTATTTAGGAAATGTGATTTCGGCCGAGGAGATTTCTACGGATCCGGAAAAGATCAAAGCGGTTTTGGAGTGGCCAGTTCCACGGAATAGAAAGCAGGTTCGCAGCTTTTTGGGGTTCTGCTCGTATTACCGGAAATTTGTGAGAGGGTTTTTTTTTATAGCAAAGCCGTTGTACATTTTAACGGAAGATAATACAAAATTTGTTTGGTCTGACCGATGTCAGGAAGCGTTCTCGCATCTGAAGCAAATGTTAACTTCTCCTCCGGTACTTTTGTTTCCGTCGGAGAGAGAGCAGTTAATCTTGGACATCGATGCATCTGGACATGTGAGTGGTGCGGTCTTTTCACAAGTACAGCAGGGAACCGAAAAGGTCTTGGCGTATTATAGCCGAGTTCTTAGTAAGACTGAGAGGAAGTATTGTGTAACTAGGAGGGAACTCTTAGCAGTTGTTGACTCGGTGAAGTCTTTCCACCACTATCTTTACGGACGCGAGGTTTTGGTTCGAACCGATCACGCTTCGTTAAAGTGTTTGATGTCTTTTAGGGATTTGGAAAGGCAGTTGGCCCGGTGGGCGGAGAGGCTTCAACAATATGATTTGGACATACAACATCGTAATGAGAAGTTGCATAAAAATGCGGACGGTTTGTCCAGACGGCCTTGTGTAAAGTTTGGATGCAAGTACTGCTTAAGAGTGAAAGAAAGAGAGGCAGTGGAAAGAGAAAAGTGTATAGCGCGGATAGTTTTGGCAAAAAATGGAATGGTGGAGCGGCGTAGGGAGCAGCTAGGAGATCCGGAAATTTCTTTAATTTTGCGGGGGAAAGAAGTAAGTAATCGTCCTTTGTAAGAGGAAGTTTCGGCGAAGAGTCCTTCTTCAAGGGTTTACTGGTCTTATTGGGATGCCTTAGTTGTACAAGATGGTATTCTTTATAAAAGGTGGGAAGCGCCAAATTTAAAAACTAGTTTTCTTCAGGTTGTCGTTCCTCGGAAGCTGTGCAAACAAATTTTGGAGGAGGCACATGACGCTTCTACAAGGGGGCATTTTGTTGTCAACAAGACGTTGGGAAAGATACGGAAGCGATTCTATTGGGCGACTTGCAAGAGAGACGTAGAAAACTGGTGCAAATCTTTTAAGGTGTGTGTAGCCAAAAAGGATCCTTTGGATAAGGGAAAGTCGCCGTTGCAGGTTTATAACTATGGAGCTCTTTTTGAGAGGTTGCAAATGAATATTCTTGGACCTTTCCCGACATAGTCTATGAGAAACAAGTATCTTTTAGAGATCTGATATTTGATGCTTTTGCGGTGTGTAGTATTAACATACAAAGATGTTTTTTTGGGTTTGAACCGTGTTAGTGTCATTTTTATACCGACGTTTCGTGAACATTACAGCTCACTTCATCAGGGTTTAAAGAACAGCTTGATACTGAGATGCTTTTGGTCAGGTGTCTCTTTTTATAGCGCTAGATTCGAGTGGGAGGGGTGTGGTGGAGGAGGGGTGGAATGGTAAGAAAGAGGGGAGGATGTGTTATGGCAAGATAGAATGCCATAGTGAATTAGTCATATGTCCATTGTCTCTATTGA